>NC_041719.1:19467132-19771438 GCF_900700375.1 Denticeps clupeoides | reverse complement strand
ACTCTCATTAAAAAAAACAGTCTTGAAAGGATAACTAGCTTTTGTCATTTTCCATTTCAGCCTGTTTCTTTCACAGCAGAAGAAAGAGGAGTTGGAAAGACAAAATCAATCCACGAAAGCAAAACAGAACCCATACACCAACTAGACAATTGTTAAAATACAAATGACATTTTTGACATTTGGTAGAGAACAGCTTCTCACTCAGAGAGACTGGCAAGCCAGACAGGACGGTAGGTGGCTGAGTCTGATCAGGTGAACAGGAGTTGCCCCACCAGCCGGTGAGACAGCAGTCATATTTGCCCATGCCACAGCACACTTCCCCTGCGGACGGTGGTGGCTGTGCCTACTCCGCTTCAGTAGTCTCATCCATCAGTCTCAGTCTCGTTACCCTCCCCCCGCCCCATCAGTCTCGTTACTGCCCTCCACTGCCTCCTCCGAATGTTTTGGCTCCTCCTCACACTAATTTGCCCTGCAAATGACATAAGCAGCAGTCGCAGAGCAGCACTTGGAGCAAGTGGAAGATGCGCAGGCCATCCCAGCCCTCAGGCGAAATAATGATTACAGCGCGGTGCTGTCAACACAACGAAAAGAGTGCTGACCTTTACAATCGGCAAATCAGAGCTTCTCTGCCACAACACCTGCCTCTTCATGTTCCTGCTGGGAAGAGAAGAAGGGCAGCCACTCCGAGTCTTGCCAGTGTCTATCTGCAGTCAGAGCACATACGTGTGCACACTCATGTACACTAATTTATGTGTGTGTGTGTGGATCACATTCTAATTTCTGATCCAGGCAGTGTGTTAAATTCATTGCAGCATAAAACTGAGGGACCCATTTGACAGAAAGGGTTTGAGTACATTAGTCTGGGACCAGAACCTTTATATCCACCACACTGTGAAGAAACCAATACTCACAGCCATTTATCTAGCTGGTGAGATTATTGTAGTTAATGAGTTTTAAATGTGATTTTGCATGGTACTGTATGTCAGTGTCCCAGAACTGCCATATTCCATCTAAATTGATGAAGTAAGTGTGTGCTGAGTGCTGTGAGTGTATGGGGCTTGTTTACTCACGTTTGTTCTTGGGATTTACAGAAAGAAATAGATAAAAAGTAAAACAACCACTTCCCAGTAATTTGTTTCTAATTAATTTCCTCCGGCTTTCTCTTTCTGGATGATAAACCAATGACCACGTTGATACGCATGATACGTTGCATGCTCAGTTGTCCAGGTTATGTTGCCAGATATGTGATTGTTTAGCTTCACTGTCTCCAAACAGACATCTCTCACACACACACACAATCACATGTTCTTCTATTGTGCTTCATTTACTGCTTTACCATGTTTTCAGAAATGCCATGAATTAGTGTTGGAAAATGTATATTAGTTATCATGCAATCACCCTTTTTATTATAGACTATGGCACAAAGTAATAGATGAGATAACAATACATAACAGCAATTTTGAATGAATACTAGTTCACTAATGATTTAAAAATGATCTGACAGTTCTTCATCATTTCCAGTGAACCTTGAGATCCACAACTCACCTTTCACCAACACTGTAGAACATCACAGCCAATACTTCAGCATAGTTCTGTAATGGAGGGAGGTGGGTGATATAACAGCATTTGTTCTGGTATAATTGTGTTTACACATCAACAATTCATGACCAAGAGAAATGAGCACGCAGAAGAAAGCATGGATTGAAGCGCTCCACAGCACAGCCCTATGCTTAAGGCTGTCATCTCGCATTATCACTCTACTCCTAAATTATTGATCTGTTACCATTTTTCTTGTTGACCTCTGCAACCCTGTGAAAACATGATACATCTCCTGAGATCCCAGTGCTGGCACAGAGGCCCTCCATTCATGAATACATTCATAAATAAACCTCATGCACAATGAGCCACTTTGGTGGTTCTTTAAATGATAAAACCATGAACTCTCTAACCCATTGCTTGCCACTGGGCATGCCAGTGAAAAAATGGAGGGTAAAGAAATCAGATTTCCCTCAGATTCCCAAGTTACTCTAATCAGAAACGACAGCCAAATAAAAACAAGGCTCCTGATCTCAGATTACTCAGATGAACAGGGAAATGTGGGGGATCACTGTTGCGGGTCAGCTTCATTCATCATGCAATATTCTAGATGCTTTCTGGAGTTCAGATAGATTTATTAGATTAGGGCTGATGGGGGAAGGAAGCGCAGAGGCGGGACATCTGGAAAAATTTTTCAGATGTCCCGGCTCAGAGTCACCCAGCCGTGACGTCAGCTGCTTCAATAGCAGCATTCTTATTCGACCTGTAAGTGATGTCTGTCCATATCCAGTACTGTGAAAAGTTTTAGGCAGGTGTGAAAATGAGGAAACTGACAATGCTTTCAGAAATTTCAGTGGTAATTATTTAATTTGAACAATTTATCAATTGTTGTTACTAACCTTTACCTTCAGACCAGCATCAAACTTGCCAAACTTTGCTACCAAGGTATGGTTGTGGAAGACAGCTTCATGACATCAGTAATACACCATGGCATAACACAGCAACAAAACACAATGTAGTTATAATGCATCAGCATGGTCTTTCCAGACAAAGATTTTAAAGCAGGCTGAGCTTTCAAAATGTGCTGATCAAGCTCCTTTGAAAAAGCAAAACGAAATATTGCTGATAATTGAAGAAGGAAGCAGAAGAAAAAACATGACCTAAACATACAACCTATTCAAATTTATCTTCAGCATAAAGAAAAACAATGAGATGTAGAAGTAATGTTATAACTCCCTAAGAGCCCTGATTAAAACAGCATTGAGTCTGTCTAGGATTTTATGAAGAGACAGAAGCATTTGAGGAAGATCTGTGGTCTCCAGGATGTTTAGAACAACCAACCAGTTGAGTTCCTTCAAAAACTGTGTTAAAGCGATGATGAATTGAAGAAGAATTGATTGAAAAGAAGTGATGCTGGTGTGATGTGGTTACATCACACTGAATATTGATTTGATTTAGATTGCGATCAATCACTGCATTTTGCTAAATGAAAAAAAAAACAAAAAACACTTTCATTTTTGTTTATAGCAATTTCTTCCCCACCTGTCTAGATCCAGATATAGTAGTGGCTGGTATGTTGACTTATACAAGTTTTCCTCAAATCAAACTTTCACTTTGAATAATTCTTAATTGTGTCTTTTACTCTTTAAACAATTTCAGAGTTACTGTTGGGAAATTTAAATACATTTACATTTACATTTACATTTACGGCATTTATCAGACGCCCTTATCCAGAGCGACTTACAATCAGTAGCTACAGGGGACAGTCCCCCTGGAGCAACTTAGGGTTAAGTGTCTTGCTCAGGGACACAATGGTAGTAAGCGGGATTTGAACCTGGGTCTTCTGGTTCATAGGCGAGTGTGTTATCCACTAGGCTACCACTACTACCACTAAACAAACTGTTAGTAGTTTCACTTCTGCCTGAACACAGTACTGTCTCTTAAAGATCAATAGCCAGCAAATAATTCATTTTGTGATTAGTGATTCAGAAATTAGATTTTATGTTTCTGATAACTGTCCAAACATTGTTGATCTGCAACTATCACCACATTCCCCTGCATCAAGCAGTGGTATGTGATGCTGTAGGGGTGTAGTTGTGTGTGTTATGGGGGTCAATGGAACAGTTATGTGGATCAATAAATAATCTAAAGTTTTAACTGTAGTCACAGTCACTGCAACAGTCCAACCGCAGAGTGGCTGGGTCTGTGCTGCTGGTTTGCGCTCCTGGGTTTCCATGCTGGCTGCTGTGGGTTTTCATGTTATCTCCACATTTCGGTGAGTTTCCTCTGGGTGCTCTGGTTTCCTGGAGTGCCTACATAACACTTCATTTGAGCAGCGGTCTTGAGCCTGACTTCCAGAGGTATTTGAACCTGTGACTTTTAAGGTCATGTGGGAAATCCTATAACCCATTGTGTACGCTGCCTTGTGAATGTGAATTGATTTTGTGTTAGTACCTGTAGCTCTTATAAGAGTTTATTTTCTTGGTCCCCTTCAAGCATCATGACTCATTTAGAGTGTCCTAACTGTGGCTGCTCTAAGGACAATCAATGAGGCTTCTTAAGAGCTTAAGTACACCACTGTATGAGTGTGTGTGTGCAGTGGGCTTGAGCTACTCTACCTCAAGGTCACATTGGGAGCGACTGGGACTGTGGGATTCACACTGAGCCCAGCCAAGAGGTGACATCTCAGGACATAGACACCAGTGAGGAAAAACAAAGCACTCCAGGGCACAGGAGATGGATAGCAGAGGAGTAGATTGAAAAAATAGCAGGAAAAGGGAGCGGTCATTTTACTTAAGACATTCCATTTGTACCATGTGAACATAGACCACCCAGCCATTCTCACCCCGCACTAAAGACAATGTGCAGACCCAAAACAAATGCTGGGAAGCGCGCAGAGTCTGCAGCCAAGAGGCTGGGGGAATGCGAGAAAGAGAGCAAGTTTACTTAAAAAACTGAAAGTCAGACTCCACATTCGTTTTTATCTCTTTTCATTCCTGAATTCTTTATGACCATCTGCCTTGCTGCCTGCGGGAGAAGGGATGACTGTGAAGAGAGAATAGCATGTTTCAGGAAGATGAACGGGTCTGTTCTGCTTAGTGTAATGTCTGGAGCTCTTCTGTAAACAGCATCTCCAGCGGCACCCAGAAAAAGAAGAGATGGACCCAGGTCTTTATGGAAGTGTTTATGGAAGTCTGATACTTCATACACACTTCATTTTATTCATTCTTTCTTCAATTTTCCAATGTTCTCCTCTCCCATACTCTAGCGGCTCACTCACTTACTGTCATTATTTTTGCAGATTTTCTTCCTTCATGGCCAATTCATTATTGTTCACAGCAGCCTAATGGAACATTTTCCACCAACATTTATATTTACATCTTCTCCAGAGCGATTACAATCGCTGGAGCAATTTAGGATTAAGTGTCTTGCTCAGGGATACAATGACAGTAAGTGGGATTTGAACCTGGGCTTTTTTTTTAAATGGCAAATTATTTGGGTTTGCCACAACTTTTTCTAAAGTAAATGTCTTTCAGGAATTTCCTTGCATACCTGCTAAATCATTCATGCGTCCTATATAAATATTTCCTTTTGCATTTGGAGGGCACTGGTAATTTAGAGAATCTCCTTTCCATTTTCCTCTCATTCTTAACGTTTCTCAAACCCCTTTACATAATTTGCATTAATGTGATTTTAGGAAAGGGTTCAGATACTGAGGGCACTGGACAGTATCTTTGATCAATGTTCTGGCTCCTGCATCTGAAGCAACATTACTGCAACATCTTGCACAAATATTCACATTTATAATTCATTCAGGATATCCAGGTCAACTTACACTCACTAATTAGTCCCCTTGGAGCAGTGTATGGTTAAGTGAATTTCTCATGGATACTATGGTAGTTATTGGCGGTCTGAACTGGTGAATGAATTGGTAGTCCAGATAAGAGGAGAGTTACTGGATTTTGCTAATTAGAAGTAAAAGTGATGAATTTGTATTGAAATTCCATTCAAACCAAGAAAGAGCCAACTATCGTCTAAAACAATTAGTAAAACTTAAACAATAAATAATGTACAAATAGCAGATATATTACATTTATTAAATGTACTATCTAGAGTTTTGCACATGGCATGCTCTTAGTGTTCACTTACTATTCCAACAGCCCTGAGATATGTGCTAATTTTCAGTCTGCTTATTTGAGCTTTTATTTACATATGCCGCTTGCCTGCGGGTAACAGTTGGAAAAGGTGAAATGTTGGCTAACAATACCTCTCGTCTACAGACCATCAAACAGCATCTCTGGCTACATTTACATTTGCATTTACAGAATTTATCAGACACCCTTATCCAGAATCACTTACAATCAGTAGTTACAGGGACAGCCTCCCTGTTAAGTGGTCAGGGACACAATGGTGGTAAGTGGGATTTGAACCTGGGTCTTCTGGTTCATAGGTGAGTGTCTCACCCACTAGGTTACTACCACTGGCTATACCAATGGGGGGTTTAGGCGTTGGCTGAATTCAGGCCAGAACCATCATTGGTCCATCATCACTAGACATAAGGGCCAGTTCAATTTTGAGCTGGTGATACTTTAATGAGATGGACAGGAAATCTCTATCTTTCATGTTCAGACAACTGCCGATTTTCCATCTATGAATTTTTTTCCTCCGTTTAGTCCATTTTCTTTGCTCATCAGTACACAGAGCACACAGGCCGCAGTGCTTGACTCGATCTTGTCTGGAATATCGACGTTAAATAAATCATTCTTTCAGAGCAGTTGTTGAGCATAATAAGAAAAAAGGCAGGATTCATTCGGAGGTGTCAGGACGTGGAGGGCATTTCAGCAAAGACAGGCAAATAATACACTGAGAATTCAGAGCCCTCTTACCCTGCCCAGGCCAAAAAGTCAAAGGTCAGAATTGACCTCTGCAAGGCAGCAGGAAACAGAGCTGGAATTCGTTTGGGGCGTGAAACCAGTGTGTAGAACCACTCCAGATCACAGATCACTGCAGACACATGTTTCTATGCTGTCTAATTGCCATATAATCAGCTGATGCGCAATAATGAACACCAGGCCAATCCTTTGGATGCAGTCGCAGGTTCAGGTTCTTGGTTCTGTCTAGCAAATTTGACACACAAAGTGTTGAGAAGATGCCTTTACCAGGTGCCTTCAGCACTTAAAACACCCTGCTATGCCTCACATCTCTTGTCACTGAGGAACTCCACAAATAAATGGTCGACCAGATGAAATTATCCACCACTATCCACATACACATCATCCAAGAGTTGCCATCTTAGTCTCTCATCAAACAAGCTAGAACTTAATTTTGCCTGCTGGTCTGCTCAAAGCATTGCAGAGCAGCCAAAGAATGCAGAAAATGAAACCTTTCTGTCTTCAAGTCGCAACCACTGCACAATGTTTACTGCAAAGATCTTCATTTACAGCCACATTTCCACATATAAACATTCCAGTGAAACCTTGGACATGTTTAAAATGATTGGTTCTCTGGTTGGTTTGATGCAGCTGTGCTATTGCACAGCACAGGACTGTAGAGCAGGACACAGACCTCGTGTATGTGTGTGCGCGTGTCATGTGTGCGTGCATCTCAGTGTCTCCAGAAGGAATTAGGGAGGTGTCACTGGTGTGTAGTGAGTGGCATTTACTGGCAGCAACCGTAGCATGTAAAGAGGGAATGCTGCTACAACTCGTACTCACACACACACACACACATACACACCAAATCCCTCTGCTTAGCAGCACCATTCAAACATTCAAGAGTTGCCATTTTAAGAGTGACCATCACTACACCTGGCCTTTGCACTACAGAAGATTCAGGTAAACTCTGCTCAGTAGACCACTCTGTGTGTGTGTCTGTGTGTGTGAGTCTGTGAACATTGGCCTGCATGTCTGTGCGTTGGCAGGAGATCTGTAATGACAGTAACAAGCATAGCAGCAAGAGTTGCTGTGAGAACAAAGCACGGCCAAACCGCCCCCTCCTCTAATCTACCATAATCCCCCTGTCTCCATGCAGGTGCCTGCAATGTCCAGCCAGCCACGGCTCACACAGGCCGACCTTTCCCACATTCCTTCCTGCCACCTGTGTCAGTTCATTTACATTTTAAGTATTTTCACAACTTTCTCAGTTCGGCACAACATACAATTTTTTTTTCTGAAGACAGCATGACTGTCATTGTTATTGTGTATTGAGATCCCATTCTCTGCTTATCTTATGACTCTTCTTCCATGCTGGACCTGGTCTCCAGATGCCCCTGAATCACCATGTGTCTTGTCCATGTGCCCTATTCATCCATCACATAGTGAAAGGGGGTGAGGGGAGAGATTTCACCTAATCAAACACTCATGACATGTCCCTGAGTGACAGAATCTAATAAAAAAAATTTAAATGCCATTGTAAAGCACATATTCTGGATAAAATTCTAAGCCTTTGTTAAAGGAGGAACTACCCTGAAAGTTCAACCATCTGCTGGAAATGGAGACTGGCCTTGTCGCCTGAGGCTTGGTAAGATGAGCAGCCAATTAGCAGGCTGAGGTCACAATAACAGTGGGAAGACAGGACAAAGATTGGTCTATTGTGTGCTTCACTTTTAGCAGACATGCTAATAGTTCAGTTGCTCTTTAATCCATTCAAACCATGACCAGCAGCTTGTCTGAGCCCCCATAGTGCATCTCAAACAATGTACTACACCATGAAAAGGATTGTTTGTTTTCATAAAAAAATGTAAAATAAATGAATGAATCAATACTTCAACAGTATAAATGGCAGTATAAATGAATATTTTTGTATTTGATTTTATCCTTTTTTATTGCTCGTAGTTAATGTGCCTTAACCAATCCTTAGTTTAAAAAATATTTCTTAACATATGTAGAACATAGAACATTTGCACCTGTACATAAATATCCAAGCCATGCATGCATCTGAATGATGAAGCTTAAGTACATGCAATGTACTCTGATTTTCAAATGCAATGGTGTCACACAGAATTATGTACTTCTGTTGGATGATAGTAGCCTTGTGGGTAAGAATGACCCACAACGGCATTTTCAAATCGTGCATTCTTCTACTGTGTTCCTGGTCAAAACACATATCCCTGAGCTCCACCAGGGATAATTAGTGAATGTAATTACTGAATGTAGGTTAGAGTGTCAGCTAAATGTAATGTAATGCAGTGTAATGAGACACCTATACATGCATAAGCATTAAAGCGTGGAGCAAAAAAAAAGTGAAGTCACCTACCCATAGTCTAAATATAATAACAGGAGACATGACCCCTTTGCAAACAGAGACTAGTACTTTATCAATCTTCTCTACAAAACAATGTGCTCCTGCTGAAGAACCAGTCATTCGGGACTAAGAGAATACAGAATAATGACAGCACTGAATTGGTGTGTGAACGAAACTTCAGATGACAATATGAAATCATCTAGGAATGCATGCCAGCTGCTGGATCTATGATAAATCCTACCATCTGTTCCAGTACCTCCTCTGGACCAAGATCCGCTGGTTCACTCCGGCCAGCACTGGATTAGTGGGCACCAATGGGGCCTGGTTGTAGTTATTACAGCTTCTCCCAGGCTGAGGACCCTTCCCTTTATTCCACTCTATGCTTTCCTGCTATGATTAAGTGAGTGGTAAGAAAGAGACACTATCAGAACCATCTTCTAAAGTAGGTGAGATATGGGTCAACAATGAACTGACTCAGAACTGACACCAGCCCACATGCCCTATCTGAAACACTTTCACACTTTAATTAGATTATAGAAAATATGAGAAAATTATGTTCTTTCCTTTCTTTTTCCAGGCTAGGTGTTGTTCTTGGCTGAGGCACTAGCTGTAAGGTGACTGGGTGAAGGGTTCATGAGGTGGAGTTGGCTCTTTACAGTCAGTAGATTGTGTTACTGTAAGAATGCTTTTAAAGGCAGTGAACACTTTTCAGACCATTCCCTGTAATTAAGGGAGCAATTTATCTCATCAAAAATCTGAAAGGAAAATGTTCATGTAATTCTATTTGGATGGCATTCTCATTCTCTGCTCATCAGTTCATGAAAAGCACCAGACAATTGTTCCTGTTTACAAGAGACTCTTGGATTCCCAAGTTTTGTTATCTGATGGAGTTCTGAGGACATGTTATGTAATCGTCCAGGTGTCCATCTCTTCCACATGTACCCCCGTCTCCATTATACTTGCAGGTCATCATTAACTATAAACTGCTGCCAACCATGTCACAGCAATTAACCAAAATGAATCAAGTGCCATCCTGAGGTTAAAAAAACACAAATACACCAGCTGCACTAACAAGACATATTAGCAGTGACAACTACACACACATACAGAAACCACACACACATGGAGTCATGGCCTTGTTCTATCAGACACATCAAATAATTTGTGTGGGTGTGTGTGTGTGTGTGTGTGTGTGTGTGTGTGCGTGCTTGTGTGTGTGTGTCAAAGAGACATGTGTGCATACAGTGTATAGGCATGAGTTAGTAGAGAAACAAGGAATGTTTGTTTTGTATTGTCCCCTGAACTCCTGCAGTGGCCCTGGTTCTTTGATTAAATGACAAAAAATGACTGATTCAATAACACACAGGATCCTCTGTAGCATCATTGGGGCTGTCCTCTGCCGACTGTGGACAGACCAGTGTGCCCTCTCTCCAAGCATCTAGATGCTGGTTGCAGCCAGGGCGCTGTCATTGCTGGCTATGTGATGTTAAATTCTGTTATATTCTCTAAGTGTGTATTAGTGTAACAGAATACATTGCATAGGTTCTGTGTGCTACAAAATAAGTATTGTGTGTCCTTTTGTTACAGTGTGTTACCTTTTTTAAACCACAAATCATTGCGTGTAGGTGTGTGGGGGACACTGTCCAGCATGTGGATCTGTACCCAATTAACTGCATCCTACACGTGTGCCAGAGGAGATCAGAGCTGAGCATAGCTGAGGCTTGTTTGGCTGCTCCTAATTCAATCTTTAGTGAAAATGGAAGGACCACCAGCACTGAGGTCACACAGGCACAGCTCTGAATGGAAAGAGCTGGGGGGCAGCAGGACCCTGATGGACAGGCAATGCTTTAAAAACACATACAGACAAGAATTGGAATGCGCACACACGCACCATTCAGCTTCACAAATGTACATTTTTTCCCAATTAACACTCATCAGTGTTCTTCTGGGCTTGCTTCAGTTTTACAGTTCATCTAGGGGTCATCATTCTTTCACATTCATCACAGTTGATTCTTCGAGGCTCCTCGAGTTACTGAATTTAGGCGTCACACTGCCCCCTTGTGATGGCCAGCTCCGCTCTCTCTAGTCCTCCGCCACCATCTCGGTCTCTCACAGTCCAGGCTGCTGTGGTGATAATGCGGATGAAAGTGTTGCCGAGGGCCCATGTCTTCGCTTCTATGCGCTACTGTAGCGCTTACAATAACGACCACGGAAGGCCTGGAGGAAGCGCTCTGGCTTTGCCAGCCCACAGAGTCAGATTATCCTGCAATGTTGAGAAGAGAGGGAGAATTTGGCAACGGCTCTCGCAGACGCACTCCCAGTCAAGCTCAAAACATAATTACTGTGTCTGGGCAAAGACAGAATCGCAAAGTATGTGCTGGCATCAAGAAGCGACATGATAAAACAGCTATTAAAACGCTTTCTGCTGAGGAGACCAAGCCGGCCCAGAGAGCCGCTTTTCTCCTGGCAGCTCTCTCCATTGTGGCTGTGCACATTGATAAGTCAGAAGCTTTTCCAAACAAGCGCATCGGGCTGCAAGCTGAGGGCAGATCCCTCCATTCCACTGGTGCTACTGTCAGGGGTCAGATGCCCACAAAAAGGACACTGAGGCCCAAAAGTGACACTGATCATCAGGCCAACAACATCATTTGGGCAAATTACTCAGGAATATTAACAAACTATTTTTTAATAATTTACTCACTATCAAAAGCAATTATTTACATTACTCTTTACATTAGTATAGTACTAAAATAGTGATACAACTAGCTTATTTTTTAAAAAATAAAGGAGAAGGAGTTAACAGGCGAAATTGCATAATAAAATAAAACAGCCACTCAGACAAATTATAATCTATTAATTGAACAGCGTTTTTCTCCCCTTTAAGCTTCAAGTTTCTGCTGTGCTCCAATGCCAGATGCATTAAAATAAATTGGCATTGTATTTGTCACAAGTGAAACCTTTTTAAGTCCCTGCCTAGAAGAAGGGCTCATGGATAAAAAAGAAGAAAAAAGAAAAAATGTTGCTAGACATCACATGCTACGTTCATGGGAAAATATAACTGGATTAAAAAACCATTTAAAAAGTAAAAAGGTTTTATTTCCAAACAACTACAGTTGTTTATAAGAATCAGAATTTTTTCTAAGAAATAATGTATTCATAACAGCACTATATATTTTGGAATTTAAAAACTAATCTACATAATAAAAATATGCAGTATATTTGTTTTTCTTTTACATTTAATTTAATTGACACAGCTCTCTTTGCGAGAATTTATATTACAGCCAACCAAAACACAGATATGAAATGTAAACTGACTTTGTGTAAAAAGAACTCTACATTTCTGCTCCTGCAAATTTCAATGATTAACAGTGTCACCAGGGAGCGGCCACACTTTGACAGAATAAACAGCCTTAGCAAAACACTGCTTCATATTCCTGGCACTTTTTTTTCTGAGATTTATGCAAGAGAGCTCAGCCCCTTTGTAGTGTGTTCCATGCAACAGAAGAGCAGAAAAAAAGCACGATTGCCTGAGGGCTGCAGGACTGCTTTCTGTGATGTATGCACATGTTCATTTTAAGTTCCTTTACATATTATACTAAAGCAAGATATTGTTGTAGCTACTGTATCTGCAGGTTCAAGGCACATGTGTGGGGAAATTCGCTTATGGTTGTGCCTTGTGCTGGCAAAAAGAGTTCATATATCAATATCTCAGGAGATTTATTACAGGACTACAGTAGGTTGGTAACCAGGTTTCCAGGTCTAACACTGCTGATTCTTTTATGTTTGTAGAGAGAAAATAAAAGCAATTTCCAAATGTCAGAATTTATTTTAATAATGGATTCCTAAAAGTGTAATTTGTATAAAATAATTTCCTGAACAACAGTTACAGCAATTGAACAAATGGAAGGCATTTATTTGATGATGGTTCATTATCTGCAACTGCTTAATCACACTTGGATCATGGGTGCTGGGGCCTGAGAGCCTGGCAGAGGACCATAGGAAAGCATGCGAGCAGAAAGCTTTGAATAATCTTTGAATAATTGGGAAAATAATTATATTCATAATTATAGTGATTTAATGAATTATAAAGTGAATATAAAAGTGACTGCATTCATTAGACACATAGAACAATTAATCAGTTAAAAAAACTCAGCTGAGTTTAATTAAAAAAATTGGAGGTGCGCCTTACTTTAGCAAAATGAAAATGAACAAAACTTTCACATACATTCAAAGCAAAGCATTAACAACATCAGCAGGTTGAATGTGTGAATTATATTTTCTGATCTGAATTTATGTGATGTCACCCCATGTTTTCACAGTCACCCCATAGCAATTAACCTCAATATTTATCAGAGGGATAAGCAGCACAAAACAGATATACACAACAACAATATATAACAACCTTCCAGCCTTCTCTTTACATCTCACACACACAAACACACGTTTCCTGCATTATTTCTGCTTGGTGAAACGTGAAAGTAGACATGCCTATTTGTCAGTATTTATCATTGTTTCCCAACAGAGCAACAAACCCAGTTGCTGTGCAGTGGTTGTGATCTAGGAGCTGTAAGTAGCTGAGAAGGTACAGGGCAATTTAGAATAAGGCATGTCCCCCTTCACACAATGACGAACTGCTCCTGTCTGTGCGCTTCGCTCGAATTAAACCAGATCCTTTCCACTGATAGCATTGTTTTAAAAGCCCACAAAGCACCGATTCATTTCCACAAGAGTGGCTTCAGCCGTCTCTGCATTAGCGGCACGCAACCACAGTGATGCAGGAGATGGTCAGTGCCGAGTGCATCCAGCCATCTGTCCAGTTCAATACATGAACATCCCACACACATTTTAGGTTTCATCTCAAAGTAACTGCCACCGCTGAAAATACAATCACTTCTGTACGTTTCAGGCTGAGAACAGCCAGTCAAAGTGGCTCTAAAGTTGGGCAGGACCAAGCGTCCAGCATGTGTTCTGCTTGCAAGTCATTGCATTTCATGTCTGGTTCCATTTGGATGTTATTTAAAGCCGGCTCACACTAAGGGTCAGCGACTCAGCCAGCATACGCTGAATCCAAAGTTCATGCTGCCTGCTGCGCTTCACATAAGTGGTTCTAACAGGAGGCGACAGACACAGTGGCCAGGGAAGAGAAGTGGACGACAGGGAGAGACGGAGAGGGACAGACAAAAATCAGAAAGACAAAAGGGGGAATTAGTATATTTATGAGAGAGAATGAGGATGGAGTGGAGAGAGACTGCCCTATCCACAGCCAGACTCAGGCTTGATCTCATTGGTTGCAAAGAATCCAATCACCTCCTTTTACTTTGCTCAGCTCAACTTGAGCCTGATGGCCTGGTGGGGACAGCGATTCCCTGTTACGTGAAAATGTAGTGTAAATGTGAAAGGTGAAAAGTTCAGCTACAGATTCAGAAGCCCTCACAATAGCCCTTCATCTGCACACTGTTATAACCTTAATACACAATAGGGAAATTAATATAGAACCTGCAGGGCATCTGAAGGGCATTTAATACTACTCAAACTCAGCACAAATGAAAAATATAACAACAACAATCTTAAAACGAGAGCAGAAAATAAGACAAACCTTATTTGACTAATTTGTAAGACTGTATGTAAGATAAATATTTCAACATATAAAAACAAGAGGTCCTAGAATGTAGTTTAAGTGATCAGCTAAAATATTGCAAAACATGTTCTTTAATAAACCTACAGAAGTGAGTTGATCTTAAAATAAAAAAGATTTGCATGAATGGGGATGCTTCTGTAGAAATGTTGAAGCATGTAAATTAACAAAGCTGAAAAGGAAATAAAATGTATATTTTGCATGATTTTGCTATGATTTTACCATGTATTGTACATGACAGTGACTCTCTAAAATGCTCCTACTGTACGGTAGCATGTCAGAACACAGCTTTTCCCTTGCATTTGCTGATCCATAATACAACTAGACAAATACATGTTGTCTTTCTGGTGTTACTGTGCTCCAGTCTTCCTGTCACAGGGTGACAAAGTAACTGTCTGGAATGTACACAAACATATAGACACACAAATTCAGTGTTTCAATTCTTATTGGCATCAGACAGAAACTACAAAAAAATGACAATTGAATGAACAGCATGCCTGTACCTGGGTTCCTGCTTTCAGCTCAAGTCACCATGTGAAAACAGAGATGAGAGGAGACAGGACTTGGGGAATAACAGGATGGGTAGAGTGTGAAAGCCACTGGAGACAAGAGGCCATTTTTATACAGTTGTGTGTGTGCAGAAATTATACATAGCTACACATCATATAATGGAATTTCACATGAAATATCGATATAACTTAAATTAAATATTACATTACAAATGTGTGTGTGTGTGTGTGTGTGTATATATATATATATATATATATATATATATATATATATATATATGCTGTAATTACTTGCACTTTTATTGACACAGAACGAAAATTTGCTGAGGGGGAAACTGATCTTTTTCATGTGTTTACATCGTACCAGTTTCCTGCTTCCATAAAATCTGTGATGTGTCTGTCTAACCCAGTTTATTTCAACTCAATTTTTTTAAATTTGTCATTAAATATTCATTAAACAACATGAAAGCTAAAGATATTGCTTAAGATATTCGAACACTGTCTTGATGTGGGTTTCTAACATCAAGGAAGTCACTTCATCAATTTGGTATGGATTTCTGAAGCTGCCCTTTAATCACGACACCGTTTCCACACATAGCTTCATACTGCCCATTACTATTCACCAAAAAAAATTATTCATTTATTTCTTCAGTAGAGCCTTGTGACGCAGGCTAGAATTAATCTCTGAAGCTGAGTGGGATTAAAATGTACTACTGCATTAAAATACTCAATAAACTGAGTGAGTTATATTATGGACTGACTGTTAAGATGCGGTCAAATGATGCAAACGGGTGCTACGAGAGTGTGCTGATCAGCTTGGAGACATCTTCATAGATTTCTTCAACACATTGCTGAATGTTTCTGAGGCACATGAAGACCCAACTGGAGCCTCAACACCACCTCCACACCAAGAAAGCCCACCTCCAAGTAGAGAAACGTGTACAGCTATATACTGCGTATACTGTTGTACTGACGATAAACCAATCTTGAATGTTTTCATGATGTACAATAAAGAGCAACCTACACATAAACAAAAGAGAGAACTTAATTTCAGATAAAGTTCTTTATGAGCCCAATGGCAAAGACTAATTTCACACAGGCTATTTTTCTGAAAATTACCATTGATTTCTAAAGCACATAATGAAGTGAGCAGCTAGAGTCAGTGTGTCATTATTGAGCAGAAAGATTTTTAACCATAGATGACATCAGGTCAAGTTTGGCAAAAAAAAATAAAATAAATAAAAATCATTTTGAGAAAGTGTCTCTGCTAGTTGGAAAACATATGCGGTGGCATGGTTTTAATTGGCATGACTATGATCAGGGTGAGGGCAGCAGAGTCTCAGAGCTGTCGTTTCGTTGTATTAACATCAGGACGCTGTGTTTCTCTGGCTATTTTTACCCAGGACAGTGGGAGGAGCTTCATTATGGAGCGGGGTCAGGAGTTCAGCACAGGACTGCCGTCAGGCTGCAGACACGCAAGCTCTCGTAGTGGGAAAAAGAGAGAAAGAGCGAGAGAGAAAAAAAAGAGAGCCCAAGCCTCTACCTAATTGGATTTAATGAGTGATTTAACAACACAGCACAGGCCTATCAAATCAAACTGCTACTGTCCCCGCCTCTTAATCGCGGGTCACTGCTTTGTAATTTGAATGCGCCACTAGCGCCTCCCTCAATCTTCACCCTGCTCTCGCTCCCTCGGTGAAAAACACGCACACAATAAACTGCGTATGCAGAAAAGCTGATTTACCACACCTGCATACACCGTTCTAAACGCAATTAAGCTTAAAGGTCAAATAATAACGCAGGAAGAGAGGCTTCATCTGTCAGCAGCTGCAGGGGAATTATTACACAGCGGGGTGAAGTCGCGGAAAAAGACAGACAGGCTTCCCCTCAGTAGAAGAAAGAACACAGAGATTAAAGGAGATTTACAACTGTGGGCCAACAAAGCAGATTTTTAAGTCATAATTCTGAAAGCTGATTAATTATTGGGTCAAAGGAGAGAAACGTGGAAGGCTAAGAAGTGGGTTGGGATGCGGCAGCTTTCAGAATGATGTTGTCGACCTTTTTGTTTTGTGTCACTGTAATTCTACATCTAACTAATATATTATTGTTGGAACATGCAGAAACCATGTCCTTATATATGCTACCATTTATGTAATGTATTACAAATAACAATTTACTGCACAAAATCCTAATCCAAAACCTAGTCATTATAGTTGTTGCTTTTCTTGTATTATTTCAGTTTAAATTTTAAATACAATTTGGGTCTTCAAATGTCTCAGTTTTTGCTAACAGAAAACTTATTGAGAATCTACTGGTGAATTGTTTACTGTTAAATTATGAGAAACATGGCAAATAATATATATAAATGTGTAATATATGCAAGAATCTTTATAATTTTATAATTATATAATTTATAATTATTGTGTCTATTAATGTCCTCTTCAAGAAATAATCATAAAATATAAAGAGCTGATCTCAACTATAAAGTATTTCTTAAAATATGTCCTTTTAACAAACATACTTACAAAAATAATTCTATGTGGTTATCTTTGTCCATGTAATGTTATACAGTTATATAACTACAGTTTTCATTTTAGGATCAGTGGTTGATGTACATATGTATATGTATCAAAGTTATTTTAAAAACAAATTGATGTCTCTGCTGCACTTCTTCTGGAATGCACAAGCAAGTTATACATGGACATTTAAACAGTATGCTCTCTTGCACTGCGGACTTGCATTTGTTATTTATCAAGCAGAAGCCATTGGTTGTGGCTGAGGTGAAAGGGCAGGTCGAGGTTGGGTCGAGGGCTGGTCGAGATCCTACAGCATGGCACAGACCAAGGTCGTCTTTTGTGACAACAGGCCGAAACACCCATATTCTTCCAATTATTCTATTTTAATGCAGTTACTGTGTAAAGTTGAAATGACTCTGAGGTAAAAAAAAAAAAAAAAAAAAAAGACTGTTTAATCCCATAGAACCATGTTATAAACTGTCGGATTTGAGAATTCTTGTGCACAACTGTGGTCTGGTTACTGCTATCCCAAACCCTAACATATTGCCATTTGGAGACAGTTCTTATTCGCTGATCAAAGCAGAAATCCCATCTGACACCTCAGGGGCAGAGCAGACTATTTTCCACACAAACAGAAAATAATCAGTCGGCTTAATGCTTCTGCTTAAATTACGGTGCATTGGACCGGGAAAGATTATCTTTCTGAAGATGTCAGGAGCGCAACTTGAAACCAGCCAGGCTCCATCATAATAAGCCTGGCGGTTACAGTTGTGTTATAAAAAACTCAAACCCTCAACCTGTAATTACAGACAATTAACCTGTACAGTTTAACACCAACGTAAATGAGTGTCTGACATGGGCTAAAACTAATGCTTATTTTAAAGTAAAATAAAATGTATTAACCATCATTCATTCACTTTAATTACTGCAAATTTAATGTCTATTGTATTTTTGGAATGAAATGAATGTAGATATGTGGTATGAGTTTTGAGTGTAAGAACTGAAGTGGTCAAATCAGACCTGTCAATCACTCATCTGAAACTTGTTTCTTTCTTTCTCTCTTTTTTTCCCGTGGCCCTTTCAAGCAGAGTGGCACAGCCTCACACACTTTTCCACTCTGCCTCCCAATCCCATCCTCCCTCCCTCCCTGACCAATTAGAAGCTGGTTCACTGGCAGGGCAGTGGGTCACGCCATTCGCTTGATTTTCACACTGTTTCCCTACTGAATGGCACATCACGTTAATCAGGGTTAACAAGCGGGCACAGTGAGCACGGCTCCCGTTGGCTTAGCACGGTGCACGCTGGTGACACAGATGGGACGATGATCCTGGAGCCTGTGGGGGAGGAGCGGCGAGGGAGGGAGGGTTATGGAGGGAAAGACACAGTCCCACCACAAAGAAGCAGTCAAAAAAAAACCTGTAAAATCCAGAGAACACTCTTGGGTGTGGAACTCTTGACCTCTTTCTTTTATTTAATTTATCTATTTTTAATTTTATGAATAAATTAAGAAATAATTCACTTAAAACCAGAGCTGTATGCCACCTGTTGCTATGTCCAGTCAGAGAAATAAGCTGAAACTCTGAACCTAGACCAAGGCATTCAGTCTGAGGTTCTTTCTGAATGCGGTCTGAACAGGTCTTCAAGCAGAGATGGGAAATCCAAAGCACATGACATGCCATCAGCCACCAAAAAACATTGCTCAAATGTCAACCCCACACAAAGGCTTTTCACAAAGAAGAAGAAAAAAAAAAGACAAGCAAATGCATTATTTTCTCAGTGTAAATAATTGAACATTATTTACCAGGTGAACTTTTACCATGGTGGCAGCAGGATTTCTCCTTCTAAAAAGGTCTGCAGGGCGACAGTTAAAAGTTTCCAGTGTGGATGGCAGCTTTCAGCCATTACAGGGAAGTCAGGAGCACTTCCCAGCCTGCATGGCATCGCTCACCCCCATCAGCCTGCTATGTTTTATTCAACGAGAGCTTCGTTTGCAGTGACGGTTGTCTACTTCACAAGTTTCTGAAGAACCTCAGCTATGGAGAGACGGCTGATGAGATGCTTTCACTATCTGATTAAAAACATGTCCTGACACTCCATTTCATCTCAATATTTCATAATCTACAGATTGCAGAGACTTGGGCTTTGGGGCAGATGTTGAATCGGTTGAGTGGGCTGTTATTTGGTGTAGTTGGGAGGATTCCATTTGAAATGGTACACTGGTGTTAATTGGGTCTTTTGGTGAGCCCGGATACCGCTCGCTGGTGTGCATTCTGGTACGAAACATTTCAGAAATTCTGTAAAGTAGAGAGGCTTAGCTTCTTGACGGATACTCCATTGTGGATCCTCATGGTTGTGCCAAGCGGCACATATAAAAATGTTATCTTCCCCAATTTTACAAAACCCTCCCCCTGACAAACGCGGTCAAACTGCGGTCATGTCAGCAGCATGAGCTGGCAAAAATTCTCTCTCAACCACTCCACCCCCTTTGGCTTATATGAATACCAAAAATGTCCCCAAAACATTCACTCATCCTTTGTATGAAGCGAGGGTTCATCTAAAGTTCATGTGCCACCATGGTGGATTTTCGAGGCCATGATCTCTCTCGTCTCTTAACCTGATTTGTTGTTGATGTTGTTGACAATGTTGATAGGACGTTGTACATTGGCCGCCACCCACACACCCGTTGACTGTCACCTCGGCCACCGTCGACAGTCGATGCACACTGCATGACACGTGACCTCCTCTGAACTTCCAACCCCGTTAGACAGGTCACTGCTCGGTCAGACTCTCGCTGGGGGCCAGAACCAGGTCCAGTAAAAATCATAACTCAAATACTCCACGATCCCATTCCCTTACAAATCCCCGTCACCCACCCCAGCCTGCATTTCCGAGTTCACTCAAAGGCCACAAAAGTGCCCCGCCTTTCCCAAAATATGACACTATCTAGACCAAGAGTCTTCAGGAATGAACCACTTTCACCCTGCCTCACCATTGGTCCAATGAAAAATCATCTGGGGATCAAGAACTGCACAGATACACAGCGCCCCCTTTGTATAAAACACAGTTTACCTCGAAAACGATTCACACTGCTAACGAATTGACAGATACCACTCACTTCGATAACTATGCAGTTAACATGTTTATAAAATAATGAATGTGAAATTTGTAAATACTCAAGAGTTTGTATTTTTAAAAATCACATTCCATCACTTCAGCCCTTTCTCAGACTCACACCCCAATACAGCTATAGCATTTAAGTGTTTCTCTCAAATAATTGTAAAAGTGACTGTCATAACCCAAAATTAATTCTCTAATTTAAACGGTTGTTATTCTGCTATTCTGTTAGGCGATTTATTTGTATCTAAATTTAATTGAGTAATTTTTATGTGTGAGACAAAGCTTCTTTGCATCATAGAAAGAAGTAATTACATGCTTACAGTACCAATAATTGTAAAAAAAAAAAAAAAAAAAAAGTACTGTGTTCACAATAAAATGTTTATGATAAATTATATTTATTGTTGTAGTTTAACATAAAACCCAGACAGTGTCTTATGTGACACTGTATTTTTTGGTGTCAAGCCTGGATAAATGGGAGGGTTGTGTCAGGAAGGGCATGCGGCATAAAACTTTTGCCAAATAATTTATGTGAATAACCAGACTAGGTGAGCGGTGTGGCAACCCCTAACGGGAGAAGCGGAAAGGAGATGACATATCATATGTTATCAAAAGATCATAATATTAAAGAAAAATATTATATCTTCATTGTTTTCTTCTATAATCCTTTCAAAAATCCATAAAAAAATCATTTATTACTAAAAAAGCTGGAAATGGGTAATTGAATAATATTAAGAAAATAAAAATTACAACAATAAAATGTATTATAAAAATGTATTTATATGATGTGTTATTTACTATTTTTTGTATAGCTAATACACAAATTATAGTCTGAACTGAAACACAAAATAACATTAGCAAAATATTACATTCCAATTTTATTAAAAAAACATCAAATTTAACAACAAAGTTAAAACATCTTGCTGCACCTCTCTCTCCTGTGCTATATACAGAAATACAAAATATTGCATTTAAATAGACTGGCTGGCTGGCTGCTCATCAGTTTTCCTTAGAACTGTCTGTCGGTTTACAATTTTTCATGATTTTTTTTTTTAAAAAACATGGTCAACATCAGCTACATACATTTTTTTTTTTTGCACAGTCCAAGAACGTTGATGAACAAAAAATTGGCTATTAACGAGAAGGGGAGCAGCCTAAAGCTAAACCAGTCTTTAGTAACTCATTAATAAATACTTCATTCGTTGTGGTTATTTCATTTGATCTGAAATGAAATTATGAAAATAACCCTTCTTCAGTTTTCGCTTGAGGTCTGTGTCTTCTGGAGGGTGATTGCGCCCTCTAGTGTCAATAGCTGTCTATATAATACATGTAAAGTCTATATTAGTCAATTGAACAGATTTAAATCACTACTGTTCTCATGGCCATGCCCACCTCCTATGCATCTATATTTAATATCCTTGGATGTAGAGGCGCAGCAAAATATCAGCAGCTGAAAAGTACAATTCATGCTTTCCCAGATAAGATGTTGAATCAATCTGTAATATGGTACAATGGAAAGCTTTTGACAATTTTACTCCGTATTAAATATAGTGATGTCTATAATTAAGGTGACTCAAGCTCCAGGCATAAAGGACAGGAGCGCACAACAGTGCACTGATTCTCACCAGTCAGGTGACCAACTCCCATGATTCAATCATTCCTCAGAGTCGTTCGCATGTTCAACCACTGGAGGTTCAACAAGCCGGTCATAAGAAACAAACATCATGATCTGTGGGAAAGAAAAAAAAAAATTAATTTACAAACATAAAACACTGTGCTAAAAGCTAATCTGGTTAACAGGTGAGCTGCAGGAGAAAGAAAAGACTGAATTCTGATGGGAAAAAAATTGCATCCACTCCTGGAGAAACACAGCATATATCACTGCTGAAAAAAAAAGAAGCTTTTAAACAAAAACCAGCAAGTTAAGCAAAATGATACAGCTCTTTACAGCTAAAGAATAATATCCATAAATCCAAGACATTAATAACTTGCATTAATAACTTGTTGATTTTCTTTCTTCATTTGCCAGCAAAAAATCAAGTTTAATCATCTGGTAATGTTACTCACATCCTTGCCGAATACTTGCAACCCCTCATTTTTGAAGGGCCTCTGGCCTTTATCTTACTTTGAAAATAACTTTCCTTAGTATCTGACAAAATAAATGTAGTGTTGCTATTAACTGACTCTGGTCTAAGAAAAATATGTAGACCAACACACACTCTCTCACCGTCAGCAGCACAAGCAGGGCCATCATCACTCCCAGCATGACATACAGGTTATTGGTGAGGCCTCCAGCCCACAGTGGACCACAGATTGTGGCCAAGCCCCCGATGGAGCGGCGGACACCCTGACTGAACCCTGGAGGAAAAAGAGAACTCATGTTTCAGGCTTCACATGAGTTTCTGAGAGAACATTTTTAAATTCAAAGCAGACCTCAGTTTCCTACTGAAAAAAAGACAGTTCAGAGAAAAGAGACTAGCAGGACTTTTAATGGAGAGACATGCTGCCCGATGTTCTGCTGAAGGCATAAATCACAGAAAATGTGTCTCTTTAACTCCAGCTCTTTAGCTGCTGCCATGGCCCTGCTGAGAATTCAGCTAATTATCAAGCCTTTCCTGAGCTCAATCTGCCAAGCTACAGAAAAGAAAAAAAAAGTGGTGTACCCTGGTGTGGCCCTCCAGGACAGGAGAAGCCAAATTATAAAAGCTGCCCTGTTTGTGTCTGTGATAAAAACAGGTGAAAAGCTTTCTTCATGCCAGCTGCCCCTGAGTAAATGCAGATCATTCTATAAAATCTATTTCATTTATTTAAATGATTTGACTGGCCCACATAATTTACATCAGTATTATTAATTTAATGAGTTCAGATCTAGCTGCATATAATTCAGTGTTAAAATCTTATTGTTCAGGTGTTCAGTGTACAAATTAATGCATAACAGATTTTTTATCTTATTGTTTGCTTTTTTATGTTGTGTCACGGTTGATTGATTCAGGCAGGGTTTCTTCCACAACAATGTAACAGATGATTAATTTGACGTAATAATCAGTAAGCTGGAGAGAGTAGATCTTCACACAGTAAAGGTCACACATTCACCTTGGAAGTGTGACAACAGCCCCTCAATCTCTGTTGTTTCGGCCCAAACGGGTACATCAGGGTGCATCTGAGGGGAGCTGCCACTAGTGCTGCTACTAACGGTGATTTTAATAATCGATTAATCTGTCGATTGTTGATTAATCAGAGAATCAGATTTTTTACAAATTAATAAAAAATAAAAGCAAAAAAACAAAAACTCAAAAACAATCAAATAAAGTAAAAATGGAAGTGAAGTGATTGTCATTGTGAAACACTGCAGCACAGCACACGGTGACACAATGAATGTGTCCTTTGCTTTTAACCATCACCCTTGGTGAAAAACAGTGTGAAATGGGGAGATCTGACCACGCATCACGTGTGGTTTGTTTTAGCATGCGCAAAAAACGCACACGTAGCGCGTTTTCATGTTGAGCACGTGCACAGACCAGGCGGCCTTAGGAAACCAGCTTTATAAATGGCGTTCAAAGTGCTGCTTTTTCTTGCTCTTAGCGTAAAACCATGCGTTAAAATGCAGCCGAATTTGGCCCATATGGCCTTGTATCTTTCTTCTACCTCCACTTCGATTTTTTTTTTCGCCTATGAGGTGGCGAACTCTGCAGGCATCAGTGAGCGAGAGAGACCAAGTGTGTTCACTCCACTCTGCACTCAACTAAAGTATTTTTTTTAAATAATCGAATGTCTCCGCATCGCATAACACAAAGAATCATTTATGAAATTCATTGCCGACTGTTTAGTGATCGATTTTTAGCGATTTAATCGATGCGTTGTTGCAGCCTTAGCTCCCGCATTGCAAATGTCCATCTTACAGAGAGTGTTTGTTCAAGGGAGATCCATCTTCATCTTTTCTTCAATAAACTTTTAAAAGACCTCTCATCACATGACTCTCAAACCCAACCAGGTGAACCCAACAACTGCAGTCATGAACAAAGATTGTCTCGAGTGACTGACCGGGAGAAATCAAATTCATCTCAACATCTGCAGGGGATTAACATTTAGAGGTAAGCTCCTGGTCTTAAATCACACTGGCACTTCGAGGAAGTGCCAGTGTGATGAAGATTTAAATACTTGATCACAAGAAAGTGATCAAGTACTTAAATATTGTAGTTTCTCGTCTGGATTTTTGTTTGTGTTTGCAATGGTAAAAAGAACGTCAAAGGCCACAAATGAGAAAAAAGTAACAGAAGCACCTAATGTTGAAATGAGTCATATGGTCTGTAATCTCAATGAATGTGATAAGTTTTCTGAGGTTGAAAGACACAACTGCAAAGATTGGTGATAAATATGGTCTCACAACAAAGTAAAACACTGTATGGTCACTTGAGTGTGCAGAAAGCCTGGGGAAAAATTCTGCATATGAAGAGAAACTGCACTGGTCGTTTGCAGTTTTGAGTCAGCTCCAAAGCACAAGCGAGGTGAAGCGGGACACGGAAGCAAATAAAAAAAAAAAAAAAAGCTTAAGTGACAGAAATTGCTTAGAACATTGTATATTGAAACTCCAGTTGAAAGACAGTCACACTAAACTAAGGGACAGAGATAGGTAGTTGTCAAGATTTCAGGAGCAAGTGGCCAGGAAACAAGATGCGGCAGGTCTGCCACAGGGGGGTGAAGCTACGTTTGTCCTGCCCCTGGATGCTGGAGGAGTTTACCTCCTTTTACCTGCCCTCTCCAGCATCTGACTCATGTAGGGAGGTTGGGAATGTTAGTTCCTGACCCTCCTTTCCTCTAACAGGGAGAAGCACTGCCCCCTGCCAACGGGAAGACTGTATCCAGACCTCAACTCAATGTGATGCACTGTCCCCGCACACTGCTCCCCAGGCGCCAGTCATGGCTGCCCACTGCTCACCAAAAGGTGATTGGTTAAAAGCAGAGGACACATTTTGTTGTGTGCAGTGTTTCACAATGACAATCACTTCACTTTACATGTTATGCTGCATATGATAAATCCATTTAATTAATACGATTTTAAATGTATTTACACAGATTAAAGCATGGACATTTTAATGTTCCTACATAAAATTATATTATTTATAATGATAGTATTTTTGTGCCTAATAGCGTTGACAAAATATAAGCCCTCAGCTGCAAAAGAATGAATTTAATAATATATACACATGTATATTATGTATATATATATGATGTATAATATATATACATCAAGGGAAACTTTTCAGACTCATGACAATGACAGTTATACATTGTGTGATTAGGCTGGGAAGTGTACTTGAGGTGCTAGGAAGTGTACTTGAGGTCCAACCTTGAGTTTTCTCAGCTGTGACTTTGGAGAAGAGAGAAACCTGGGCCACAGCCACGAAGGGCAGGCCAAGCACCTGCAGGAAAACACCAGCGATGAACTCTGACAGCTGCCACGGGAAAGAACCTGTTACAGAGATACACTGATTATAATATATTCAGATCAATCTGTACTTGCTCCCTTAAACCTAGAGTCGTGGCCAAAAGTTTTGAAAATGACACAAATACTGCTTCTCAAAAAGTTTGTCGTTTTGGTGTCTTTGTGTCAGTTGTTTCTGTGGTGTAAAAAACGTTTTAGGTGATCCCACTCCCTTGGATGAGAAGCAGGTCCACACATAAATGGTCTCAGGTTGCTTTCCTGTTGGCACGAGACAGGACTGATGACAGCGCTCACCTTTTCTTCTCCGGACTGTCATTCATCCAGATTCCCCAAACTATTGGAAAGGGGCTTTCTCAGAGTGGAAGAAGGGGGGCTTCATCAACGACTTCACCCCAGTCCTCAGCAGTCCAATTCCTGTACTTTTATTTTATCGGTCTGTCCTTGATGTTTTTCTTGGAAAGAAAAGAAGTGGCTTCTTTGCTCTCCTTCTTGATACCAGGTCATCCTCCAAAAATATTTCCCTCACTGATCGTACACCCGCCTGCTGTCATTACTGAGCAAGTTCTGCACTGGTGGCACCCCAATCCCACAGCTGAATCATCTTGACGCTTGTTGGACTTTCTTGATCCAATAAATGGTTGATTTAGGTGCAATCTTAGTAGCAGCAATATCCTTGCCTGTGAAGCCCTTTTTATGCAACGCAATGACGACTGCATGTGTTTCCTTACAGGTAGAGGCAGAACAATGAGTTCAAGCATCGCCCTCCTTTTAAAGCATCCAGTTTGCTAGTCTAACTTAATCAGCATGACAGAATGATCTCCAAGTTTTGTGCTCCTCAACACTTTCACCTGTGTTAATGAGAGGATCACTGATAATGATCTCAGCAGGTCATTTGTGGCAGGGCTGTAATGCTGGAAATATTTTTTTATGCAATTAATTTAATTTTCATGGAAAGAGGGACTTTGCAATTCAACTGATCACTCGTTATAACATTCTGGATTAAATTCCCATAATAAAAACAGAAGCAGCAAACTTTGTGAAAACCAGTTTTTGTGTCAAAACCTTTGGCAACGAATGTAAGCATGGATGCACAAAAGCTGTGCTTGGTTAGTGTGAAAATGTCATAATACTGCTCACCAGCAGGATTGGCGAGGAAGATGAGGCACCAGACACAAGAGATGTTGGAGATGATGAGGCCCACGGCGAGCACCACCCTCTCAGCAACACGCCGACTCAGCCAGCGTACGAAAAAGAAGCCAGCGATGACTTCCACGCCACACACACAGTACATGATACTGTTCTCTAGCTCCCCGAAGTTGAAGTACTTCTGAGTCAAGGGAGTCACCATTGTCTGAATTGCACAAACACACACATCCACATTCAGCATAAAAAAGCACATGAGGGATTCAGACAAAAGTGAGAACTTAACATGGTGGACTAGCGGGTAAGGAAGCAGACTCATAATTGGAAGGTTGTTGGTTCAAACTGCTGCGGTGCCACTTAGCAAGGTACCGTCACCACATACTGTTCACCAGGTGCCTTTCATGGCTGCCCATCGCTCATTAAGTATGAGGACACATTTCATTGCGTCACCGTGTGCTGCAGTGTATCACAATGAACAATCCCTTGACTTACAATCAAGGTCCCCTGACATTTGTTTTGCTTTTATTCATGTCTTAGTGGTCCCCAAATACTATATCTGAAGTCTGTTTCTGAAATTCAGCCTTGGTATCCAGTCCCACAATGAGATTTCCCCAGGACATGCCATTTTGGTGTATGTAGCTTTAAATGCTAATGAGGAAGAGAGTGACATAGTTGAGGGGCATTCACCATTCACCAGGGGCATTCACTATTCACCAACCACATTGTTTGAGGCAGACAGGAAGTAGCGTTGCCGTTTTTCCAGAATAAAAAAAAATTCCCTTTGTGACGACATAAGGGGACAAATTCCACATCTGGAGGTCTGAGCTGTAGCTCTGTGAACGACGAAGAAGAATGACCAAATAACTTTCATATATTGCCATTTCCAGCCTCTACAGGACCATAGACAGGCTAGGGGAACTCGTTTTAACGTTAAATCATCTCATATTTTCATGTCAGGGGACCTTTAACATAAACTTTAGGAACTTTTTATGTAATCATCATGCAACACTGAAACATAAGAGCAAGAAAGACCTGCTGAGCCCTGTGAGTGTTTATGGCCACTGTTTGGAGGGAATGTGAAAGGTGTAGATTGTGGTTGCGTTTACCTCCAGTGCTGTCTGGTTGAAGAGCGTGATGAACTGTGCTGTGAGCAGGACAACAACTTCCTCTTTCAGGAACTCTGTGTGAATGGGAAAATAGCACCATTGACAGACTGTGATAAAGTGAAGTGATTGTCACATGTGATACACAGCAGCACAGCTCACAGTGCACACAGTGAAATTTGTCCTCTGAATTTAACCCATCACCCTGAGTGAGCAGTGTGCAGCCATGACAGGCGCCCGGGGAGCAGTGTGTGGGGACGGTGCTTTGCTCAGTGGCACCTCAGTGGCACCTTGGCGGATCGGGATTCAAACCGGCAACCTTCTGATTACGGGGCCGCTTCCTTAACCGCTAGGCCACCACTGCCCCAAAAGGGCCGCACTGCATTGGCCAGGAAATGAAACCAGGTCTCACGCTTGGCAGATGAGAATTCTACCACTGAACCAGTAATGCTTAGAGACTACTACACTAAAGCAGGTTAGCCAACACCACTCCTCTCCTAGTGAATGTAATTGCAGCTCTCATGTTACTGTTACCAAAGCAGGTGTAGCTGACATTTGTGTGGTTTTCCCTAGCTCTTACCTCGGCCTGCAGCAAAACTCTTGAGTGGACTTTGTGGTGGAGAACCCGAAGATGATAAGCGAGGCAATTTGCCGTTTGCGACAGCTGGATTCCCGGTGTGCTCAGTGGAAACTGTGCCATAGTAGCCAGAGAGATCATGGGATCTCACCAATGGCTCCTCCTCTTCATCGTCACCATCTTCCTCCTCCTCCACAACAACCCCCACTACATGCCTTTGGCTGGACTCGTCTTGAGGAGGGAGGTCCCAATACATGAATACCACTGTCAACTCCAGCAGGATCCACATAAAACACATGAAGAGCTGAGGAGGAACATCAAACATTATTCATAATTGAAGAATTTGTATCACCAGGGTACTTACACATTTTAACTAAATAATTTCAATTACTTTTCCATTACTATAAGGGACATAGTCACAGATTGGAATAGAATGCACATTTGCACATTTCTGCATTTGCTTTGGCAAGAGCTATCTCTGCTAGATATAATCATGATTTTACCCCAGGAGAAGTGTACTTGTTGACATCAAAAGGGCCCAGTTGGAAGTCAAAGAGTCTTAAGAAGAGGTTAAAGGCTGGACCTGGAACAATACAGAATGAGTGCAGGTTTAATTAAACAGTAACAAAGACAGCTGGAATAAAAGTACAGATACACACAAGGTTACACAAACTAACCACAATGACTGAACAAGACCAGCACTGAGATGGTTTAATGTGATCAGTTACATTATTTGTGTGTGTGTGTGTGTGTGTGTGTGTGTGTGTGTGTGTGTGTGTGTGTGTGTGTGTGTGTGTGTGTGTGTGTTGGGGGGATACCCTCTGGAATGCAGACTGTTCCAAACTAACCAACAAGAAGGCCGGCCTGTCGACAGGCCATGACAGCAGCAAAAACAGTGGATCGGTCTTCAGGGGCAGTGCTGCGAGTCAGGAGTCCAAAGATGGAGGAGCCAGCGCCAGTGCCAATGCCTGCAGCAACACAGAACAACAATGCACAAGTTCACACAGGCACCAGGGTCAAGTATCAAAGGAATGGATGTGATCATTACTAAGAAATGTGTGTCTCACCAGCGACCAGGCGACTGCACAGAAGAAGCCATTTGGAGTAGCCCACAAAGTACAGAAAATTACCTGAGATGGGAACAGGAAGCAGAACAAACAAGACTTTGAGGGGAAAAAAAATAAAATATACAAAACAGGCAAAAGGACAACATGTATGCTTGCCAGGAGAACAACTACAGACCAAATTTTGAAGGATCTGCCTTTTTTCTATGGCTGGGGCATTTCTCTGCGGGATTTCCGGAAAGAATGGAGCCCTGGTTATTTAATTAGTGAAGAAGGGGCACTTCCTAATGAGTGACATACTGTCCCGTGCATCGGCCAGCACACAACACCCTCTTATTCCTGTTCCGTTTTATAGGCCTGCAGTCAATTGATAACATAATTAATTTAAAATTGCTATCCTAATTGAGTTAATGTAGAAGCGGCAGTAGGAACTATGGATACAATGATATCAGGCAGTATTTTAACTTTTAAAAACAATAATGCCACAACCCCGCAAAGGTTTTAACAGTTACTGGAGCAGTCAATGCAATCGCTCCCTTTCACCATAATATTGTACATTATTGAACAATATTAAATTTTAACTGTATCTTTCACTGAATTTACAGCTGAAAGACTCACCCACGATCTCAAAGAGGTTGGCAAACAGAATGATCTTCTTGGTTGCACATGTCCGGTCAGACCAGAGGCCGAAGAGGGGGCCGGAGAGCAGTCCACTGAGACTGAAGGCAGACAGGCCCAAACCCAAGAAGTATGGAGCTGCACCCAGAGACTGCAGGTACTTCCATATAGTGGGCAGGATCACCGCTGCAACAGCAGAACACCCAATCACTATACAAATTATACATCTGCAAACGTAAAAAAAATAAATATACACATATTGCCATGGTACCATTGATAATGTAATCATTAATAAATGGATACTTTGTGCCGTATATATTGTGATTAGAAGAGATTAGAAGCGTACACATTTATATAACAATTTCACGTTTTATTTGATGCGTTAAAGCAATTTTATAAGATATACTTGTTAAATAGACGTAATTTTATGATTAATCATAAAATCTTACCATACTCGATCCCACTGAAGAGGAAGATCAGTCCAATTGTGAAGAATGTCAGCTTCCGTTTGCGACGGTAATCCATTTTTATTGATTATGTAATTGCTTGATTCATTTGTGAACTATCGTAATTTTATTTATTTTTTTACTTTTTCCCACAGCGCCTGCGTGACATCTCCACTACGATAATCCGTGAGACGCTGCATCCAATTAGTTTCTATCCATGGGCTGCAGCTTCGGACATGTCAGCGATCGCGCGAAAATGACTACGCCAAAAAGGATCGAGAGATTTCCCAGTTGACTAAAGGCGATTTGTTCCGCGCACGTCTAACCTGCTGTTGTTTTCGGATAAATAATGTCTTCTATGATCAACCGCAGAATACGAGACGCTCAGTACAGATAAACCTGTAAAGAATTAATTTCCTTCTTTACCTCTGCTGCCTTCTATAACCTTAGATGCCCACGGTGGTGCAGCGACAACGCAAATTCCTACTTCTTTACACCATGACGAGATCAGCTGACAGCGCACCGGCTTTTCCAACAGACTGTGGTGAGACTCGCGCCGTCAAATCGCTGAATACGTCACTTCCGGTGTACCCAAGTAACTACACTAATAGATTGGATTAGGGCACCGTCCGGTTGTAAATATATATTTGGTCGGCCTCTTGTTCTTATATCAAATCAAATATTGATGAAAGTTCTGTTTTATTCTGGGGGCATGTACTGTGGCCACCTGCCTGTTTTCACCTCAATTGTATGTCTCCACTGTACTGATCCTCCAATTTACTGATTCATGTCGATTCAGTGGCAAGAAACCCTATCTAATAGTTTTTTAAGGAGGCTGAAATGTAATATTTCTCAATCGTTTGTTCTGATAATTTAAAAGCTAAAAGGATTTTTAAGGACTGTTAAGGATTGTTCTTTATTTAACATTCTTGTATGAATCATGTTCCAATTAGTTTTTTATTTCCTTCAATTTTATTTGCCCCTCCCCTAATATAGTATTGTATAAGATTTATTTGCAGTTGTTGAATGTTATTGTATTTAGATGCTCAATCAAATTAATGTATCAGTTAATTTTAGTTACATTTTAAAAATATAGGATTAGATTAGATTAGATTAGATTCAGACTATTGTGCACGATAGTCCTAAAGATGCCCAGTTTTGAAAATAAATAAATACATTTCATGTTTTGGTAAAACCTACATGTGTTGTGGACATAATTGCCCCAGATGAAAAAAACCTTTGACCGAATTTTTACAAAATTCATAAATGTCTGGAAATATAATTAACCCTGAAAACTCTTATCATAATAAACGAATAAAATAAAAGATAAAATAAGTCGGAAATATTCAAATGTTTGTTGCGTTGCGATAGACCGTTCTGTAATTAACTATTTTGTGGAAAATAGTCAAGTAAAAGCGTATTTTCCACTATGCTCGAGGGGACGGTATCAGGATTTAAGCGCCCCATGTTTGGTCAAAACGGGTATTGCAGCTGTGTAGAAAATAAAAAATAATATGAAGATGATCCTCAAATAAATTATCAATGGAAAACGTGGTCCGGGTTTGGGCATGATGACGGCCCCGCCCTGTCCACCATGTGCACTACGCAGCAGACGTTCTGAATGAAGCGTTTGACTTTTATTTTGGAAGCTGCGGCCAGCACCCGGGACCGGGATATTAGTAGTTAACCCGGAAGTGAATCCCCAGAACTCCAGGAACTTGCGCCGTGAGCTAACCTTGCTCTTATCCACCGGCGACAATAACGTTTCACCTGACGTGTTTGTATGAATTTACTGATTATGTTTCAGTAAGACGAAAAAAACTCTCGTTATGATTCCCCGGAGCAAAGACGTCCTTGTGCGCATTTCTTTTTATTGGAAGCCTCTGTTTAATGGCAGGTTCTTGATTGTTACTAATACTCTGAGTGGCGGTGGAATGTTGGCCGTGGGAGATTTTATTCAGCAAAGCCGCGAGAAACGGAAGACGCCCGACAGACGTTGGGACTGGAACCGCACAGGTTAGACTGAGCGCCGAGTCACGCGTGTCGTGACAGCCCTGTCGTCTTTCGGTTTGGTGAAAGCATGGTGAAGTGGTGTGTCTGCCTCTCCCTAGGCCGGATGTTTGCGGTGGGCTGCTCCATGGGACCCTTCCTCCACCACTGGTACCAGTGGCTTGACAGGATGTATGCTGGGAGAGCTCTGGCTACTGTCTGCAGAAAAGTTTTAGTAGACCAGCTTTTTGCATCACCGGTCCTTGGTGCCTGGTATTTTATGGGTAAGGATATGTATGTATGTGACGGAGTGACATTTCAACCAATTTTCAATATGGGGAGTGAATATGTCAATATGTGGCCACAGAAATAAAATAAAATTAGACATCTGGGCCGAAGTGTTGTTCATTATATAATAGACTAACAATATAAGCAGACTGCTGTCATTGTCTGGTTCACAATGGCTTCAGTTCAGTAACAAAAGACAATTTGTGTTCAAATTCATTTTCAGGTCTTATCTGGCTTTAAAAAAATAATATTTTACTTACATTTTTACACACATAAAAAGCAAGCAATTTATGTTAGTCATGCAATTATGAATGAGGATATTTCAGGTTCATAGTTCTAGATGTCAAGGTTGGAGATTTTAGTTAAAGAGGATTACTTTTGATTAAAATTCATGATTCTCTATTATTGCTTATGACTGTTTTCATTCACAGTCCATTCAGTGACCTGTCATAACTGGTACCACACATGATATCTGCATGATATCTCTTATATGTAAGTGTATAGTTAGTTCAGACATTAACGAGGCCATTAATTCCTCCTCCCAAATGGCCAATGATCTCTGTACAGTATTTTCTGACTCGTCCAGTCATGCTCAGCTCAAATCTATTGCACTTTATAAAAACTGGGCTTCATCCTTATCTTTATTCAGTGGGAAGTGCTCTTAATTAAATATTGACAATTTTAGTGTTTAGTTATTCTGCTCATAAAAGTATTGATATTTAGAAAGGTTTTCTGTCTTTACTATGTAATCATTTTTTCATTTAATGTCCTTTACACATGAAGTTAATTCACTTCTGTAGTTCTCATTGCAACAGCATAATGAGTATATGTGTATATATATATATATATGTGTCTGAAATCTGTATCATCAAGAAGTAGCTCACGTACGTTTTTAGAGCAAGTTTATGAAACCTGGTCCCTTGAGGGATGGGCAGGGTGCAGATTTTGGGGGAAATCTCCCAAAAGTGGAAACAGCCAAATGTGGAAAAAAAGCTTGAGTTGATATAAAGGTTGTGCAAAAATGTATCTACACCCACTCTCCATGACCCAGATTATTCACCCCTGCTGTAGTGGTGGGGTTGCATTATCTCTTTGTCATGGTGGCATGTATTGTATAATTATTGTTGCAGGAATGGGTGTGATGGAAGGCCATGGTGTTGTGAGAAGCTGGACAGAATTCATGGAGAAATTTTGGGAATTCTACAAGGTAACCAGTTATTTTAACCTAGATGCTGTCAAGATGTTTTTTTCCTGTTTATTGACTGTTTTTTTTCTCCCATTTCATTTCATCAGGCAGATTGGTGTGTGTGGCCTCCCACACAGATGATAAATTTTTACTTCGTACCTTCAAGATTCAGGGTGCTTTACGTCAACACTGTCACTCTGGGCTGGGACACCTACTTGTCTTACCTCAAACATAGAGTACGTACACTAGATTTATTCATTTTGTATGATTGTATCTGTGACAGAATACATAGCCTTTAGGTACAACATGTAGAAAAAACAGAATTAACTCCCAATGATAATAATATTGCATTATTTTTAGTGTTAAGCTTTTGAATTATTTTTGTTCAACTGATTAAGTTTTTTACACAAAACATTTTTTTCTGAAACAGGATCTTTTTTATATTATCTGGTCTTGCATCCACACTGAAACTGCATTTCAGGGGACTGTTTACCCGTGTGGACTGCAAATTGCCTCTTTTGTGTAAATGCTGACCTACAGTCCCTGACAAATTCTTGTCGCTTATCTATTTTGTAGAAACACCTGCTATTAACCTGACTTTTAATTAATCAATTGGTGTTAGAAATAGCTCATATGAAAAGCTAAAACCCTACCAAATGATGTTTAATACATTGAAAAGACTGTTTCACTGAAAAAATATTTATCATTTAATCAAGACAGAAAGGTCAAATTTTGGCAAGATAATAAGTTTTTCACCTATACAGAAATTGAACAAATTTACTGCAAATACAAAATATGTCAGCAAATTAATTAGTGGTCCTGTGAGATCCAAACTTAATATCTTGTATGACTTCCATGAGTTTGAAGGACTGCATGCATGCGGTTTGGCAAGGATTCATACAATTTATTGATGAAGTCATCAGGAATAGCAAAGAAAGCAGTCTTGCATGCCTCCCAGAATTCATCAATATTCTTTGGTTTCGTCTTCCATGCTTCCTCTTTCATCCTATCCCACACATGCTCAATTATGTTCATGTCTGGTGACTGGGCTGATCAATCCTGGAGCATCTTGATCTTCTTCACCTTGAGGAACTTTGATGTGGAGATGGAAGTATGTGATGGAGCACCATCCTGCTGCAAAATTTGGCCTCTTTTATGGTTTGGAATATAAAAGGTAGCTAAAAATTCTTGGTATTTCAGACTATTGATGTTGCCTTCGACCCTGCAGATCTCTTGCCCACCCCCATACAGGATGTAACCCCAGACCATGATTTTTCCGCCACCAAACTTCACAGTTTTCTGGGTGAATCTTGGATCCATGCAGGCTAGAGGAGATGTCCTGCAATATTTGCAGTGACTGTGGTGTAATTCAACAGATGATTCATCTGAAAAATCCACTTTTCCAGCGTCCATCCTTTTAGCAGGCTGTGGGCCTTGGCAAATGTCACACGGTTATTCAATTGTCTTTGTTTAGTGCTGGCTTCTGGGCACTGATTCAGCCATGGAGGCCATTTGAGACAGAATTCGACAAACTGTTCTGGTTGACACAGGGACTTCAGGTGACCAGGTCTCGTGGAGCTCTGCTGCAATTGAAAATGGGCTGGCCTTGGATTTTTGAGCCAGTAAACGGTCCTCTCGAGCAGTTGTCTTGCGGGGTCTGCCTAACCTGGACTTGTCAAAAAACGTCTCCAGTCTCTTCCAATCTTTTTTTTAATCTTCTGTACTTGACGCTGAGACACATTGAAGGTGTCTGCCACATCAGCAGTAGATTTGGTCTTCAGCCTCTTGATAATGAACACTTTATTCTCAGGGTGAATCTTAGGCATGTTTTGCATAGGTCTAGTTGAAGTTGATGTGAAGGTCAAGTGTACTGGGGTTCCTTTTATACATACCTGAGACCTAACTGATCCATTATTAGTCACAGGTGAAGCTCATATGACAAGGCGAAAACACTTACGTCTTTGCAAAAATGGACTCAATGGGCTTTGAATATTACAATATTTTTGGACAGTTTGGTTTTGCACCTAAACATTATTAGAAAAGCTGTTGGGAATAAAATGAGCCGTTTGATTAGAAATCTTGATTAGAAATGTATTTCAGCGGCACTTGAGGTCTATTTGTACACAAGCGACAAGATTTGTCAGGGACTGTATAACCCCAAACGTGTCATACATACAACAACGGCAGATAACACAGCAGTTGTGCTGCAGCAGCTACAGAACCTCATAAAGCAACTACAAGAAATCCTTTCTGCGATGCACTTTTCTAATGTAAAAACATTAGAAATAACTGGAGAACTAGACGGCAAATTATGGAGAGCATTTTGGTTAGACCAGGTAGCGCCATTTACAGGAGGTCACCATATGGATGCAGTTTTTTTAGAAACTGAAAACCCATTTTAAAAAAAGTGTTCTCATGTGGATAGGGCAAATCTCTCTCTCTAGGGGGCTATATTTCACACATCCTGGAAATATTTTTCTCATTTATAATCATTACAGGAAGACCACCAGAAAGTCTCACAGACCACTGAACTTCAGTCTACGGATGACAGTAACAAGCCAACAGTTCCCATGGTAACAACAGCACAGCCCTTGAAGGAAAAGTTGTAGTTTTCACTGTACTCACTACAACACACCCTTTGTGGTCATGTCATGTATCTACATCACAACAGCTGTGATTGGTCCAATACATAGGTACCTCACCACATTCCATTCAACTTCAGATCATCAGATCTGATTATACTACTCTAGATGAGTAAATGCTGAGTAAAATTATCAGGGATGATGTTGGAGGTTTGGACCATCAATGGAATGTGAATTATTTTGCCTGTCAACCACAAGTTATGCAGCTTGTCAGTCTTATGTAACATGCTGCTGGTTCCTATTGTTTCCTATCGTCATCTTTTCATCATTTTCTGTATTTTTTTTAATTGGTCTGTGAGAATATGTTCTGCCACCCATAACGGGATGCCCTGCATGTTCTTCTAATCCTGTTCCTGGAGGCATCCCTGACAGAGAGCTTTTCTATCATTTGTTTAATTAAGAGCAACCTAATGATGTAAAAGGCAGGTTGAATGTATAGAAGGTTGGGAACCAACCCCCCTCTCCCTTCAGTGGATCATCCTAGTGAACTTGTGATGTCAATGTGAAATCTTAATGTTTAAAGTATGACGTTTTCCCTACCTTATTTAACATAAATTATTTTCTTAAAATTTGTATGTAATTACTAATCAGTCTTTGACTGGTTTTTATGGAAATCTAGACTAATCGGTTGGAGTGCCTTTGACATGACTGTACAATGACATTGGTACAGGCTGTTTGTTTTTAATTAAAGAAGATGTTTATGAGACTTTTGTTCATTTTGTGTGTGTTTCAAGTAGTGTCCTGCATTATGCTAGAAGTGCTTAATTCCCTGCGTAACTGAGGCACACTTTTATTATGTGTGGGGCTGCTTTACTGTTTGGCAAACAACATTGTTCAAACAGTGTCCAGGCCTGTCTATAATGCAGCAAGGAGGCCACTCCCCCACGGATCAGCCATATCCTGTAGTCTAGGATGTGCTTTCAGCACGTTGGTACACTGATAAGCAGGTGCTTTCATTCCTTCTGCCTCTTGCAACATGGCGCGCCTAGCACCCATCATTGTTTCTCTTTTTGCCATCGCCGTGGTGTTCTCACAAGGTAAGGATACACTTTTCAAGGCCTTTTCTAGGAATGCAGGTCAATGGAAAGAGTAGAGCTGCAGGCCCTGGAGAGACGTCCATGGGTGTTGCAATGGACTAAGCTGATCTACAGCCAGGCTTGGTGCTTATTTCAGAAAGCTAAGTGTTCATAAACAACCTTGTCTTTGGAGGAGCAGCTTGATGCAAAGGTTGCATTAGGTGAAGATAGAGCTGAGCTGTGGTCAGGCTATTTTATATATAATAATACTGTGGGAGACCCCATTATTTTAATGCTGAAACAATAATTTTCAGTTTACTTCTGTAAATGCTCAATTCTCCTGAAGGATCTCATTAAAATTGGTTATGCAACTTTTAATAACAGCATGGGAATAACTAAAGGATTTGCTTTTACATTTGGCCCAAATCCCTGTGGCATGTTAAAAAAATAAACAATCTCCAACAGAATCATCAAAATTTACAGCATCAATGACAGAATCAACAAAATCTACATCAACGACAGAATCCCCAAAATCCACAGCATCAACGACAGAATCAACAAAATCCACAGCATCAACAATGGAATCAACAAAATCCACAGCATCAATGACAGAATCCCCAAAATCCACAGCATCAACGACAGAATCAACAAAATCCACAGCATCAACAATGGAATCAACAAAATCCACAGCATCAATGACAGAATCCCCAAAATCCACAGCATCAACGACAGAATCAACAAAATCCACAGCATCAACAATGGAATCAACAAAATCCACAGCATCAATGACAAAATCCCCCAAATCCACAGCATCAACAAGAGAATCTGTCATATCTTTAACGACCATGGTATCATCAACACCACAGGAAATTATTGAGATATCTCACACCTCTGGTGTGACTGAGAAGCCCATCACCAGCGCAAACCACACAGACAACACCACTGCCACCGGTTCAACACTTCCTACAGCCACACAGACCTCCAGTGCCACCCACAGCACCTCAGTGCTGGTTACTAACAGCAGTAGCCTGCCCACCGCCCCCAAAACTCCAGGAGCCAACATCACACCCTCCAGCACAGGTTTAATTCATAATACAGAACACAGTAATACTGGTAACGGATCATAGACTTTGTGGTGCCCTCAGTATCTACTGCTGACAATAATTTTAATTAAAATCAAATTGTTCCAGAGCTGCAATTTTTTTTATTCGATAATCCCATTCACACATAATGACTACAGTTGGGATTAATTTAAGGGCCAAAAAAGACATAGTTGAGCTTCATATGAAACTGCTTCATTTAATCAAAAGTGAAGCAAGTGTTTTAATTAAATGTGTGGCCCTTTTATTTTTTCTGGTCAGTGTATGGGGGCAGGCCAAGTGTTTGAAGTGCTGCTGTTGTCTGTTTCATCACTGTTCAGTTCAGAATTTGAATGGAAGCGAATCTCTGGCCAATAACCCAGGCCTGGTGGCTGTGCTGTGTATTTTTGTCATCATACTGATCCTGCTGCTGGGTGTCGGTGTTGCTAAGGCTATAAGATCCAGAGGGCCGAAGTTTGAAAGGTTGGACAATTTGCCAATGGTGAGTTTAATTTGACCAACGCCCTGTTTTACAAACACAGGACACACACACACAGCGACTGTGTCAGGTATTTACTGTATATTGTTACCGTCATAAAGACATGAAAACAAAATATTTGCTTGTCCACTAGAAATGTTTATATAAAAATATTTCAGAGGGGTTTTAGGGTTTTAACTAAAAGGTAACATTAGTTAATGTTAATCTAGGTCCTCAAAATCATATCAAATATGTCTATGCAAGCTGAATCCACCACTGTTTTCTCTCTGTTTCAGGGCAAGATGAATGAAGAATCCCCTTTTGCACATTACCCTCCAAAATAAGAAAGTTTTCTCAGTCTGCCCATTAAAATCTGTAAGAACATGTTTGTTTGTCTCAGAAGCCAGACATTAGATAATTTTTTTATTTATGATTAGGGTCATTTTAATCTTTCTTTAAATGAAGGACTATATTTTATTACATTTGAAACAAAACTATGCAATAAGAATTCCTGTCAAGTTACAGTAAATTTACTGGTGCGCACTCAAACTGACCTGCTGGTTCATAGCTACATATAGCTTTAAGAGCTATACATTACACATTACCCATTTACTCCAAGTGAGTAGCTGCAGATTTATTTATATAAAAAAAGAATTGTTATTTTAATAATTATTTAATTCATATTTCACTATTTTAGTGAAAGTCAGGGAAAGGCACATATTAATGCAATTCAGTTCTCACCATCCCAAAACAAGTAATTTGTCCTTTCAAAAACTCAATTGGACACAGGCCATTAACTGCTCTCCCAGAGTGCCTCTCCTTCAGAAATGATTAACTGTGTCTTAATGCAGCCACGTGCTTCATTTCATACCTGCTGAGATAAGGGCCGGATCCTCATTAGCCATGCTCCCATTACGGGAGACCTGGGCAATGTTGTTCAATTCAGCAATAAATTGTGTTATGAAAAAACCCATTGAGACTTAGTCTAGTTTTTGGTCCTGCGTTGGTCAAAATGCCTACCAATCCAAAAACACAGTGGGCCTCATTTATCAGTATATTTGGGTGTAAAAATCATAGAACCAAGTTCCACGTCTGATTCATAAAACAGGTGCACCCATGCCGATCCGTGCTTAGCGCCATGGACATAAGGGTGGTTAAGGGTGTCATGACCCTCGCAAAAATCAGATCCAACCAATATGACCAGCGGTGGTTTTTGATACAGTCGACATTGGTTGTTGCCCAGGGCAGCATCATGGTGGGGGTGGCATTACGGGCATCTGCATTTTATTTTTTTTGCATGTGCACCCATGCTGCCCTATAGCTGCCCTTACAGCTAGGAAATCTGTTTCAGAAATAAAGAATGTTTTAAATCTGCATATGGTGATGATCTCTGTGCCCTCTCAACATCCTGAACTAAGTGTTACCTGTCTGGCCCAACACTGTTTTCACTGATGAATGGCATTTTCTTACAAAACTGGGCCACTGAAAACTCACTTGTTAACGGTAAAATAGGGTGTGTAGAAATAGTATCAATTAATAACTTTATGGCCCAAAACATTTTTCATTGTAAAATTGACCTGGGAACTTTGCTCATGTGCCAATAGATTTATGATGAATATGGACATTTCAGTGTAAAACTAATAGTTTTGCAGCCTGCAGTATTTAAGCTGGAACAGACAATTCGAATGAGGAGCTGTGAATACTGTGTGATACAGGAGCTGTGTTGTTACTGATGTGCAGAAATAACATCAATGGAAGATGGACAAGAAAAGGTCAAAGCCCTTTATATGTTTAAATGGTTAAATTAAGTATAGCAGTATGGCATACAGTGTTATTATTATATTATAAACAATGTTTTTACGCAACAGTTTTAGAAAATGGTGATCAATGGCCACAATGCCGTACAATCAACCTCACCCCATGCATCTAATCAATGCCATATTGGGTGTTCCAAGTAGTGATGTGCACGCCAGTTCTTTTAGATGTACTGAAACTTCAAAATCAGGTCACTAAAAAAACTGTTCAAAGGATTTGTTCCCTGAATTCAGTGCTTGGCAGGAGGAGCCTGCAACTTCCTGAACCGAGTGTTGTGTATTGTGTCTGTGTTCATTTAACAAACACATTTGTAAAAATAAACTTTTTAGAAATCATGATCTTTCAAGCATCCTGTCCTGTGGAATGCTATTTAACTGGTCTACTTGGTAAATTGGGCTCAGTGAGTGATCCCCCACAGTACATTCAGTGAAGGATTAACACTGAACATTCACCCTTCCCTCGAAAATAAGTCACACATTTTCTCAAACTGTGGGTTTTATACACTACATGTTGCATGGTGTGTCCTATTTTACGTAAGTTGGTGCGCTGACAAATTAGCCGATTTTTTTTTTAAAGGGGTAACCTTGAAAACAACACCAGGACAAGTCACCACACCTCACACCCCAACTATCTAAATGTTCACTGTTGTTGCTTATTTAATCACTACCCTGCAATCTGTTACTGCTACGCTGGACATTGCACAATGCATTTTAGTAGAATCCATAGCCTCTCCAACTAGAAGAACAAACTCGGTAAAACAGCAATGTTAGAAGGATACTAAGATTCTGTACTGACACTTACATTTACATTTAAAGTATTTATCAGTCACCCTTATCCAGAGCAGCTTACATTAGTAATAACAGGGACAGTCAACCCAAAGCAATTTAGGGTTAAGTATCATGCTCAGAGACACATGGGATTAAGTGAGATTTGAACCTGGGTCTTCTGGTGTGTTACCCACTAGGTTCACCCCATGAAAACACCTGAAAAAATTGCAGTTCATTGTCTGTGTCACGCCGGAGTCTTGCTTGGGAAAAATGACGGATGGCGGGGTGACAAGGGGAAAACAGTTTATTTACAAAAACAAAAGTACGTCAGGGAAAAAAGGTCAAAAATCCAAAGAACAAAACCACGGCGCCTTGCGCTGAACCGAGGGAAGGGGCGGAGTCCCACTCGACCCTCGGGCTGGTGCGGCGCGCGTCGGCGGGGTCCTCCTCACGAGCGCTCCTGCACAAACGGCCAGGCAGGTTCGTGAGACTCCGCAGGGGTCTGGGGCGTTCGTACACACGAACACACTCGACGAACACACTCGACAGACACAAAGGGGGCTCAGACTCCGGTAGTCGCGTTGGAGAATCGCTCTGTAGACTCTGGATCACACGGGTCTTTTATAATGAGGCGGATTAGACTAAACCAGCCGCACCTGACGCTCGTTAGCCCGTGAGGATCACTAGCCGTGCCGAAGGAGCCTGGAGAGGGAATGTGTTGAGGAACCCACGACCCAGGACTGTGATAAGGGACACGCCCCGTGCACACTAGGGAATTGGGACTTACCCGGGCACCCGCGGCTACACGACATGACACGCAGACACGGACACACAGTCTAATACTCTGGGGAGGGTGAGCGTGTTGGGGGGGGCGGATCCGGCACGGACGTGACAGTACCCCCCTCTCCAGGCACGCTTCCGACCCGGAAGCGACGCCCTCTCACTGATCGTGGGCGTGGGCGCGAGGACTGTGATGAACCGGGAGGTCGGCCCCTCGGCCGCGGGGCTGGGCGGCCGGGCCGGGCTCGATGGAATTCTTCCACCAATCCCGGATCCAGCACATCCCCGGCTGGTACCCAACTCCGCTCCTCCGGACCATAACCTTCCCAGTCCACCAAGTACTGCAAGACCCCTCCCCGCCTCCGAGAATTTAGGAGCCTCCGGACCTTGTAGGCAGGGGCACCAGCCACCTCTACTGCCACTGGGGGAGTCACGTCCGCGTCGTCCGAGTGCAAGGGTCCCCTCGTGACTGGCCTAAGTAGGGAAACATGGAACACAGGATGAATGCGAAGATCTGAGGGGAGTTTCAGTTTAAATGTTACTGGGTTTACTTGGGACACAACAAGGAAGGGGCCGATAAATCGCGAGGTGAGTTTGGTGCAGGGGAGTTTGAGGCGCAGGTCCCTCGTGGAGAGCCAGACCCGGTCACCTTCTCTGATAACAGGCGCAGTCCGCCGCCGACGGTCAGCTTGGACTTTGAAGCGATGAACCGCTGACCGCAAGGCAGTATGAGCTCCTTCCCAGACCTGCTCAGCCCGCCGAAACCACTCATCCACTCGAGCCACCCCAGACTGTTCCCCATCCCAGGGACACAGAGGAGGCTGGCGTCCAAGCAGGCACTGGAAAGGAGTCAGACCCGTGGCAGAGTGACGCAGGGAGTTCTGGGCGTATTCTGCCCACACGAGGTACTCTGCCCAATCGTGTTGGGTGTACTGGCAGTACGCCCTTAAGAACCTGCTTAACTCCTGCACCATCCTCTCTGCCTGTCCGTTGGACTGTGGGTGATACCCCGAGGTGAGACTCACCGCAACCCCCAGCCTCCTAAAAAATGCCTTCCACACCCGGGAGGTGAATTGGGGGCCTCGGTCAGAGAGGATATCCTCCGGGATGCCATAGACCCGAAAGAGATGTTGGAAAAGGGCCTCGGCCACCTGGAGGGCAGAAGGGAGGGAGCGAAATGGTATAAATTTACACCCCTTCGAGAATCGATCCACGACCACCAGAACCGTAGTGTAGCCTTTCGAAACCGGCAGATCCGTCACGAAATCCACTGCTATGTGGGACCACGGTCTTTCTGGTATGGGAAGAGGCACTAATTTCCCGGCGGGTAGGCTACGTGGACTCTTTGTGGTGGCACAAACAGTACAGGAGGAGACACTGGTCTGCACATCTTTCTGTAACGAGGGCCACCAATACTTCCTGGCCACCACTTCTCCCGTTCTGCGAATGCCCGGATGGCCAGTAGCTGGTGTCGTATGGGCCCATTCTATCACCCTCCCACGAAAGCGCTCCGGTACATATGTTCGCTCTGGAGGACATCCAGGAGGAGCCGGGTGATTCCGGGTCTCCTGAATGATCTCCTCGTCAAGGTCCCACATGACCGGGGCAACAATCATGGAAGGGGGTAGAATGGGGGCAGGTTCTTTAGGGACCTCGCCTGCAGAATACTGCCGGGAGAGTGCGTCCGCTCTCCCGTTTAGCTTCCCGGGCCGGTAGGTAATTTTAAATGAGAAACGGGAGAAAAACAAAGTCCACCGAGCCTGACGAGAGTTCATGCGTTTCGCCTGCCGGATGTATTCCAGGTTCCGGTGATCAGTAATAACTTCGAAGGGATGTTGCGCTCCCTCAAGCAGGTGGCGCCACTCCCCCAACGCTGCCCGTACGGCCAACAGTTCCCGGTTTCCCACATCATAATTAATTTCGGCCTCCGTCAATCTTCGCGAATAGAAGGCGCACGGGTGAAGCTTCCCGGGGTTACCATGATACTGTGACAGTACCGCCCCCAATCCCACCTCCGAGGCATCCACCTCCACAACGAACGGCTTCGTCGGGTCGGGAATTTGTAGAACCGGTGCTGTGACGAACCGCTCCTTCAGGGCGCAGAACGCCTCTTTTGCAGCACCGGTCCACTGTAACGTCTTTGGATGCCCCCGGAGGAGGGATGTGAGCGGCGCTGCCACAGTACTGTAATTTCTGATGAATCGACGGTAGTAATTGGCAAACCCCAGAAAGCGCTGCAGCCCTTTGATAGACGTGGGCTCCGACCACTCAGTCACCGCCGTTACCTTAGGTTCCTCCATAGCGATTCCCGCTGAGCTTATGTGATACCCCAGAAATGTCACCTCCTTCATGAAGAAGGAGCACTTCTCAGCCTTCACATACAACTGATGCGTAAGCAAGCGGGAGAGGACCGCCCTCACATGCTGGAGGTGTTCCTTACGGGTTTTGGAGAACACCAAGATGTCATCAATATACACTACTACAAACCTATCCAGCATGTCTCGGAGGACGTCGTTCACGAACCCCTGGAAAACGGCCGGAGCATTCGCAAGTCCGTAGGGCATCACCCTATACTCGTAATGCCCCGACGTGGTGCTGAATGCCGTTTTCCATTCGTCTCCCGCTCGAACACGCACCAGATTGTAGGCACTCCGGAGGTCGAGCTTCGTGAAGAAGGTCGCCCCCCGGAGTCGCTCGATGGTAACGGGGATCAGTGGAAGAGGGTAGGAATACATCCTCGTGATCTCATTAAGCCCACGATAGTCAATGCATGGGCGCAGACCCCCGTCCTTCTTCTTCACAAAAAAGAAACTGGCGGAGGCGGGAGAGCGTGAACGCCTAATATAACCCTGACGCAGGGCCTCGGCAACATATTCCTCCATTGCCCGCTGTTCAGGTTCAGACAATGAGTAAATACGAGACCGAGGAGGGGTTTTCCCTGGCAGGAGGTCGATCGCGCAATCCCATGGACGGTGCGGCGGTAGACACATCGCCTTATCAACAGAGAAGGCCTCGTGCAAATCCTGAAATTCGGGGGGAATGGCGTGCGCTTCCTGTGCCCGCGGGCTTTCGACCGTCGTCGCGTGCACAGGGGTGGGTGGAACAAAACACCGGGACGTACATGTAGGGGACCATGACAAAATGGTGTGAGTGTTCCAGTTTATGTGAGGGTTGTGTGTACGTAACCAGGGCAGACCTAATATTAGTTGGTGGGGGGACTGGGGTAGAACCATAAATGACATTTTCTCCACATGAAACGGGGGAATGGAAACAAAAAGGGGGTCGGTTGCTATGGATAAGGGTTCGTCCCCTAACGGTCGCCCGTCCAGGGCTTGTACCGAAACAGGGGACTGCAGAGGATGGGTAGGGATATGACAAGTAGACACAACAGACCGTGCGATGAAATTACCCGCTGATCCGGAGTCTACAAGAGCAGGGAGAGAAACACAAGGATGGTCAGGAACACACACAGACACTTGTATAAGAAATTGTCCATTGTCATTGGGGGAGAGAACCTTTCTTGCTTGCCCCTCTGATCGGGGGCGCTGTGGGCAGCTGTCCCTCCAGTGAGCTGGACTCCCACAGCGAAGACACGCCCCGGTCCAGAGACGCCGCCTCCTCTCCTCCCGCTCCACACTGGCCGTGGCGACCTGCATCGCCTCCGGGGATGGTGAACGCCTGTCACCTCTCGTCGCTCCGAACCGGGACCTGACTGTGCCCTCCTCCCGGACCACTGCAGACCTTGGAGCACGCTGGGGGGAGCGCCTTGGGCGCCTCTCACGAAGGTGGGCGTCCAGGTTGATGGCAAGGTCTATAACTTCATCCAGGCCCCGCCCAGCGTCCCGACACGCCATCTCTAGCTGAATTTCGGGCGCCAGGCCGGCCCGGAACATGGTCAGCAGCGCGTCCTCCCCCCAACCACTCTCTGCTGCCAGGACCCGGAATCGGAGAGCATATTCTCTCGCGGTAGACCTGCCCTGCTGGATGGTGTGGAGGCGCTGTCCCACGGACCGCCCCTGCTCCGACTGATCAAACACCACCTTAAAGTGGTGTATAAAATTCTCATAAGTCCTCACCTCTTCGCCCCCCTTTCTCCAGAGGGCCCCGCCCCAATCCAGAGCCGGCCCGGATAGTCTTTGCAGCATGGTACTAATCTTTTGATGGTCCGTGAGCCCGGTGACGTCCGCAAAGTATAAGTCACACCCCAGTAAAAAGTTCTTACACTCTGCGGGGTCACCGGAATATCGCTCTGGAAGACTAGCGACCCGGCGAAGGGGGGGCTCTGGAACCCGAGGGCCTTCTCCTGGAAGGTGGGGGGTGGGAGCTAAGGGGGGGGGCGCTCCACTGGGGGGCTGGGCCAGCAGCTGCTGGACTGCTGTGGTGAGCGCCGCGATCTGATCCCGCTGTGCCACCACTTCTGCCAGGGAGTGGGTTAGCCTACCCAACTGGTGGTGATGTGCGGCCACCACTTCCTCCAGGGTGGTGGGGGGGGGGGGTAATCCGGCGGCAGGGGCACTGATGAGCCATCCATCATGAGAGAGAGAGCGATTCTTCTGTCACGCCGGAGTCTTGCTTGGGAAAAATGACGGATGGCGGGGTGACAAGGGGAAAACAGTTTATTTACAAAAACAAAAGTACGTCAGGGAAAAAAGGTCAAAAATCCAAAGAACAAAACCACGGCGCCTTGCGCTGAACCGAGGGAAGGGGCGGAGTCCCACTCGACCCTCGGGCTGGTGCGGCGCGCGTCGGCGGGGTCCTCCTCACGAGCGCTCCTGCACAAACGGCCAGGCAGGTTCGTGAGACTCCGCAGGGGTCTGGGGCGTTCGTACACACGAACACACTCGACGAACACACTCGACAGACACAAAGGGGGCTCAGACTCCGGTAGTCGCGTTGGAGAATCGCTCTGTAGACTCTGGATCACACGGGTCTTTTATAATGAGGCGGATTAGACTAAACCAGCCGCACCTGACGCTCGTTAGCCCGTGAGGATCACTAGCCGTGCCGAAGGAGCCTGGAGAGGGAATGTGTTGAGGAACCCACGACCCAGGACTGTGATAAGGGACACGCCCCGTGCACACTAGGGAATTGGGACTTACCCGGGCACCCGCGGCTACACGACATGACACGCAGACACGGACACACAGTCTAATACTCTGGGGAGGGTGAGCGTGTTGGGGGGGGCGGATCCGGCACGGACGTGACAGTCTGTAGTTCTTGAAAAATCTATACATGATGCCTGTGGACATGACTTGGCCATTGTTCTTTTTAAGCAAGCAAATGGATGTTCAGCTTTAATATTAAATGTAAAAAGTATTTTCTTTGTCTGGAAAATGCATAGTGTACTTTAAAAAAGCCTGTTGCTTTGGATAAAACTGCTAAATGTAAATGTAAACCCTCTGTTTGTTTTTCTCCGAGACACAGAATCAAGCACCCAGACTACTGGCAGACCCCAGTGAAGAGACCAGCAAATAAATCCTGGTTCCTGACAACTGCTTAACAAGGACATACCATGAAACAAACCAGAGGGTCACCACAGCCACCACCACCGTTACAACTACAGCTATAGGGATCTTCAAATGGACCAGTAACATCATTATGGACACGTAATCTAGACCATGACACTGACTACATCCTGGACTTCTCCAACCCTACAACTGTAGGACTTATTATTATATCATCCCCAACCCTGCACTGACACCATTTGCAGGCTCACTCTACCCTGGAAGGGGGTCCCTCTCTGTATCACTCCTTCCCAAGGTTTCTTCCTTTCTTTTTTTCTCTCTCCTAGAGTTTTTTGTGTGGAGTTTTTCCTTGTGTGCAGAAGGGTCAAGTGTGGGGGGTGTCAACTGTAGGGCCTGTCAAAGCCCATTGACACATACTGTATGTGATTTTGGGCTATATAAGAAATAAATGTTGTTGATGTTGTTGTTGTTGTTGTTTGAGTGGTAACACTCAATCCTCACTATGAGGATCTTTTCAACATCAAAGTAGGCAATGTTATCAAAAAATGGAAGCATCGTGGCCTTTGTCGCCATCTAATGGACAGCCCCCCCCCCCCCCCCCCCCCCCCCCCCACAGGATTCATCATCCTTAGGTCTTGTGCAAAAATTACTTCTCTGAAAAAAACTGGTGAGTGATTGATTGGTGATGTGCACTTTTGACGCTGTGATCCAAAAAGATCCTAATTTTACTTTTGTCAGCTCAAACTTTAAACTGCTGCTTACTGACAGCTCCATTAGCTGGAATTTCTGATGGAGAGCAATGCCATCAGAAAAGGAGTCCAGCATCCACATTTGTTTCAGTTTTGTCCACACATGGAGCATTTTCCATAACTTCATTTAAAGGTTAAAATATATACATCATTGCCTCATGAATATTCTTTGCCCAGTCTTTGCCACATACTTGCCCAATAAATACAATTCTGATTCAGTGATGAGATAATGGGATAATGTTCAGACATGTAAAGAATCTGCAGGTTAAAGAAGGTACCTAAAGTGACCAATTTAAAAAATAACTGACCTCTTGGACTATCTACAAATGTATTATCTATAGCATTTGACCCTCACAAGGTCTGCTGAGAAAATCTCTGGCCCTTGGACAAATGTAACCTCGCTTCAGGGTCTAAAATTTTATGAAAGTGGCATTAAAAAAGTCTTTAAAAACTCTTAAATTTGGATTCCTTAAACCTGCAGAAAGCCTGCCCCTTTCTAAAGTGTAGCCATATGCTACATATGGATTTCTCAATTTTACTGGTCACCAAATGGCCAAAGCAGTGTGTTTCCAGAATCTTAATTTAGATCTGCATCAAATTGGAACAGGAGGAGGTTGAGCTGATCCTATTGGGGCAGTGGTGGCCTAGCAGTTAAGGAAGTGGCCCGTAATCAAAAGGTTGCTGGTTCAAATCCCGATCTGCCAAGGTGCCACTGAGCCAAGCACTGTCCCCACACACTGCTCCCGGGCACCTGTCATGGCTGCCCACTGCTCACTAATGGTGATGGGTTAAATGCAGAGGACAAATTTCAGCATGTGCTGTGCTGCTGTGTATCACAATGACAATCACTTCACTTTCACTTAACCTGCCACCACTCATCACAAAATCCAATCCCTAATTCCCATTTCCATGTACCCCAAACTGCCAGGGGTCGTGAGTCAACATAAAGACACGAACGAAAAAAAACGTGAACGAATTGTTCAACCTCTCATTTTAAACTTGTTTACAATGTGTAGGTGTCAGAAATAATGGCACACCAACCCAAAAGCACTGGGTGGGTAGGTAGTTTGTTCTCCCCCAGATACAGAAAACTAGTTGATGAGCTGAGGAGGCGGCGGATCCAGAGCTGGCAAATGGAGAGGGGAGGTGATGAAAGGCTTCAACCGACTTATGTAAAAGACACAATGCACCCGAATGGAGGGAGGGAGTTGAGGGCGGCAGGTGACTAGATTGATTCGGCTAGTGATCTGGAAAAGGGCCAGTAAACCAGGGCATCAGTTTGTGTCACTCAGTGTGGAGATGGAGGTCCTACATGGAGAGCCATACCCTTTTCCCCCCCTGGAACCGTGGCCATCTTGAATGGTGTCAGTCATATTGGGGAGCAGCGTGTGGCCACCAGGATGGTGGACTGCACTTAAGTCCAGGCCCATTTGCAGTTCCGGATCAACATCCGAGAAAAGGGGATCCCATCTGCCAGTACCTGGTGGGCAGGCTGGTAGCCGTGGCAGACTTCAAAGGGGCTGTGACCAATCAAGGGCTGTCTTCATGAGTGACAGAGGGGTCCATTTTTTTATTGTGATCTGCAGGTGGCAAGGTGGATGGGCGGATTTGCATCAAGACACAGAACTACTGCAAGCGGTGCTGGACCAGGGCCAGGAAGATGAAGGAGTTCAACCACCCCAACAATGGACTGTTCTCTCTGCTGCGATCAGGGAAGCGCTTCTGCTCCCTGAAGTGCAACACAGAGAGAATGAGGAGGAGCTTCTTCCCATAGGCTTTTCGAGCTCTCAACAATCACAACATATCATGGAACTCCAATACACTCCAGCACTTCCACTTTCAATCACTCCAGACTCAATCCCCCCCAGAATTTTTGCACAAACTATTTACTCTTTTTTTTTTTTTTTACTCTTACACAAATTTTTTTCACTTTTTCACTTTATACTTTGCTATTGCACGTTTTATGTTAAAGACATAAAAGTGTAATATTTGGTTATGTTTGCAATATTTGCATATTGGTAATCATTGTACACTTGCAATATTTGCAATACTGCGGTCTGTAGCAGTCGCCAAAGCATTTCACTGCATATAATACCGTGTATGACTATGTATGTGACAAATAAAATTTGAATTTGATTTACTGGCAGAGATCATAACAGACCCAGGAATGAAACCCCACGAGTGACAGACTGCAATAATGATCTGTGCAGTCAGATATTGTTATGCAACTGCCACATAGCTGCAGGCCCGTTTATGAGATGAGCGAGGTACTAGGGTGTCCAGAGAAACCATTCGCAACCAACTCCACCACTTTGGCTTGAATGCCAGACGACTGTTACAGGTGACTCCGCTGACACCAAGACACCTCCATGAATGTTAGCAGTGGGCACAAGACCATGCGACCTGGACAATGCATCTGTGGTCTACCGTTGGGTGTCGGTCACCTGGCACAGAAATAACGGTCGTTAGTGTTGCGGGAGAAAGCGAGGTCGCGGAGGTCAACATGGTCCCCAGGGTCTGCTTTGGTGGAGGAGGTGCAACAGTCTGGGCAGGCAAAACACCTGTCAGCGCAAAACAGATTTGGTTACTGTACATGGCGCAGTCACTGCACGTTCTTACCTCAGAGACATCATAGAACCAATAGTCATCCACCAATTCCACCAGCACACCCCCAACTTTCTGTTCATGGATGGTAATGGTCCATCACATTGTGGCAAAATTCTCACAGCTCGACTGTTGGAGTGCCTCATATGGTATAGCCATCAATATCCCCTGACCTGAACCCCATAGACCACGTCTGGGAACAGTTGAGACTGATCGTACCCCATCCCCACGTGACCTGGCAGAACTGCGTGTAGAACTTGTGGAAGAGTGGAATGCATTGCCTCAGAACAACATCATGAGGCTAGTGAGGAGCATGAGACATTGCTGTTAAGCTGTTATTGCTGCAAATGGTGGAAACACCCTCTACTGACATTGTCAATTTATGTTATTTGGGACAATCCCTGTTATATTCAATTTTTTTGCTGTAATAAATACTAAACTAATGAAAATTTAGTTTCTTCTTGTGTGTTTGGTTGAGGTGTGTGTGTGTGTGTGTGTGTGTGTGTGTGTGTGTATATATATATATATATAAATATAATGTTCCTCCTTTCCACTGTCCACCTTGCACAAATTGTCCACGTTCCTTCCCCCTAGGCGGGAACATGACACTTGTAAGTAGAGCTGGTTCTAGACAGGCATGTATGAGGGGTCAGACTGAAATGTGAAAGGAGGCCATGCTGGCAACTGGGATGAGAATGAGTGAGGTGGGTGCTCTGGATGACTGTTTTTGTCATGTAAATGGATGGCACTTTGTCTAGCCTCTACCCTAAGACCTGTACAACTTACAGTAGGTGTCCCACCTGAAGGCTGATCTTAGGTCACTGCAGCATACATACCCACTGACCATGACAATGTGGTAAGCTCTCAGGATGGGAACTAAAACGAGTATTCCTTATCAGATTATAACTAACTGGGGCAGTGGTGGCCTAGTGGTTAAGGAATCGGCCCCGTAATCAGAAGGTTGCCGGTTCGAATCTGGATCCGCCAAGATGCATTTTGTTGTGTGCACCGTGTGCTGTGCTGTGTATCACAATGACAATCACTTCACTTTCACTGTAAAGTGAATAAGCTTTACTTTGTGTCTGGGTGCTCCAATCGGCTCTATGCAACAGACAGGCTGATTTTTTAGTCATTAATTATCTGACCAGTTGCTAAGATTTAGAAGACAGAGACTAAATGTCCTCATAAAGACAGGAAAACCTGATGCTTCAACATTTGTTTGTCCACTAGAAAAGATTTCAAAAGATTACTAGAAGAAGAAAAAAACGGTTTGAGTCGGAATACTTTTCAAGGCTCATATTTAGGTTAGGCTGAATCAATCCGATGAATGAAGAATCCCCTTTTGTACGTTACCCTGTAAAATAAGACAGATTTTTTCTCAGTCAGCCAATTACCCACACGACTGGCACTCCACCCATTAAAATCTGTAAGAACATGTTTGTTTGTCTCAGAAGCCAGACTTTGTATTACTGAACCTTGCAAGAACATCAAGTGATCATTTTAATAGTTCTTTAAATGAAGGACTATATTTTATTACATATGAAATGCAATTTAAAACATGTTTTTCCTGTCCAGTCTGCCCCAATTTACTGGTGTCTGCTTAAACTGACCAACCTGAAGCTTTAAACATTACACAGTGAGTAGTTGTAGATTTTTTGTCAATATATCTATTTTTTGCTATTATTATTTTAACTATTTTAGTGGAAGTCAGTGAAAAACAAATAATTTGTCCTTTCAAAAACTCAATTGGACACAGGCCATTAACTGCTCTCCCAGAGTGCCTCTCCTTCAGAAATGATTAACAGTGTCTTTATGCAGCCACGAGCTTCATTTCATACCTGCTATGTGTGATAAGGGCCGACTCCTCATTAGCCCGTGCTCCCAATTCAGCAATAAAGAATGGAATGAAAAACCAGAGTGAGACAACTATAATACAACTATTTTAGACAGGATCCTTTTCCTGTTTTAAACCATTTTCCCAGCACTTCCATTCCCTGTATTACATTTGTGATGCTAACTTCAGCCACATGGTGGCATCTTTCATTCGGGTTGAGAGAACAAAATGATTTAGACAGTTTTTTTTTTTCCTGATGCTCTTGCTAAAAGTGACTGTAAAGTTGCGTATAAGGATGGCATTTTAAAGAAATTTGCATAGGTTAATGCCATTTCAGTTAGGTAAATTAGAATGAAAAAATCCACGCATCGCCCCCTGAAATTCCTGAAATTAAATTTGTGCTCTTTTAGGTTCATAGATCTGGACACACCACTTGACCGTGACAATCCTGCCGCTTCTTTCGGATAAAGGCCAGGCGGGACTTCCACGAGCTTTTTTAAACTTGTGTGACATGAACTCAGTGGGCGCGGTGCAATCTGCAGAAAGTGAATACGGTGCGAAACGTGCCCGCGGACTGTTTACACGCGAAACATTTCCTGCCATGTGACTCCTGTCCGCCTCGCCTGACGCCGGGAGCGTTCCTACGGTCTGCAGTCGTCGTTGCCGCCACAGAGGCGATCAGCGCACAACTTTCTCCTTTCTTTCCCTTCCCCGCAACTTGAGCGACTCCTCGTGTGTGGAGTGAAATTTCAGAGCTCCTGCCGGCCACCGCGGAGACCGTGAGCAACTTTTCCCCCGAAGACCCACCGCGTTTCCGCCGGTTCCCGTTCATCACCGCGCGGCGTAAGTAAGGAATCGTGAACACTGATTTCAGATCAGCCCACCGTCTTGACTCATTCGTTAAACAGACACACAAACGCAAAAGGGCCTGTAGAAATGGGTGTAATTAATAATAAGTTCGTATATGGTTAATAGTAGAAAAACACTGGGTTAAGAGGTCAAACTACACTGACATTTACAGCGTTGTTCAGAGCAATAAAGCGTTAAAAAAATCATTTTAACAATTTTGAGAAATATACTGTTTAACAATATTATATTGAAGAGTACTGTGTAGGAAATGTTCTGTGTAGGAATGCACTTAAATCATACTTGTGCTCTCCCTTTCCCTCCTGCTCGTTTCCTTCATCCCTCCCTCTTTTTTCTTTTTTTTTTTTTTTAAATCTATTTTTTTCTTGGCTAAAGGTCCAGGCCATTTTGGAAGCAATTTCCCTTCAGAATTTAGATAGTTAATTTGGGCTCGACTAAATAAAAAAACTCCATGCCCCTTTCCTGGGAAACTCAGATTACAGTGAAGATATAATCCGTTTATGTATGCATATCTCGTTTCCTCCCTAAATATTTGTTGTAGCAGGAATGATTTTTGGACGACCAGGCATACTTTAGTCTAAAGAAACGTTCTGTATTTCATGTCTTGTCAAATGGATAGATTTTTTTTTTTGGTGATTTATTGCATCTTTTTCCAAAACACTCCTCCTCATATGCATGCCAGTGTACCTTTAAAGAAAGTAACTTCAACCGATGAAACACAGCTACAATCCAACACTCATTACACCTTGGCAGCAGCAGCAGGCATGGAAGATAGAAAGAGTATGAGATATGAGAGAAATTAGAGTAATGCCATGCTTTCCGGCAGTCAGTCCATGAAGAACCTCAGCGTTGAGAGCTTTTGAATGTCTTTGAAACCAAATTCAGAAGACTTTTTCAAATGGTCTGCTTTTTCAGTAGACCTTTAGAAGAGAATATTTGGATCACAAATATACAATGGGGACAAAAATTTGGCAGCCACATTTTGAAATTGTCACAGTGGTCTCTAATTTTTGTCATAGGTACACTTCAGCTGTGAGAGACCGAATGTAAAACAAAAATCCATGAAATTGTATGGTTTAAAGAACTTATTTGTTTATGGTGGAGAAAATAAGTATTTAGCACCTACAAACATGTAAGAATTCTGGCACTCACAGACCTGTTACTTCTTCTTTAAAGGTCCCCTATTATGATTTTTTTCTTTTCACTTTATGTAGGTCTTAGTGATCCCCTAATACTGTATCTGAAGTCTCTTTCCGAAATTTAGCCATGGCGCAGAATTACATCCACCTTTAGCAATTTCCTAAGGACGCGCCGGTTCAGTGTGTGTACCTTTTGTGCATGGCACCTGTTTGAACTGGTCATTTGAACACAAGACACCCATCCACACCTTCAAACAGTCAGACTCCAACCTCCACCATGTCCAAGGACACCAGGGACAGCTTGGTGAGGAGAGATCAACTGTTGGAACAATTTAAAATTTAATAAATACAAGATCACTGATAATCTGATCCTGAAAACTGTGAGAAAAAACCCAGAATGACCATTCAATGACCTGAAGAGAGCTGGGACCACTATAACAGAGGTTACTATTTGTAACACTACGTCATCATGGAGTAAAATTCTGCAGCGCTCAAAAGGTCCCCCTGCTTAAGCCAGCACATGTCCAGGCCGGTCTTAGGTTTGCCATAGACCATCTGGGTGATCCAGAGGAGGATTGTGAAAATGTCATGTGGTCAGATGAAACCAAAATAGAACTTGAGTTGCATCCCAAGAACACCATACCCACTGTAAAGAATGTGGTGGAAACATTATGCTTTGGAGCTGCAATTCTGCAAAGTGGACAGGATGACTGATCTGTATTAAGAAAAGGATGAATGAGGCTATATGTCTTGATATTTTAGGCAGAAAGTGTTGTAGCCAGTCTCCAGACCTCAATCCAATAGAGAAGTAGAGAAACATCACAGCTCTTGAGAAGATCTGCATGGAATGCTGATTTATTACTGATGTACACTGCCAGTCAGAAATTTTAGCCACACCTACTTGTTTTTCTGCATTGTAGAACAAAACCCGAGATTTAAACCTACATGAGGTTATGTAGCAACCAAAAATGGAAACCTTGCATTGCAAAACGTTGCAAATTTTAGGGATCAAAGCATCTCACAGTATTGTGCTAATACTCAAGTTAGTCCAACAATTCTGAAAAAGTTCATATGTTTTTGTTGCTTTTCCTTCACTCATAATGATCACCGTCTCATGAAGCTGGTTGTGATGATAACAGCACAATGCAGCAAAGTCATGAAGGTAAAGAGGAGGTGACATTACACACTTTGTTTTCTTCTGTAGCAAAAATAATAATAACTTTGACTTTGCTGCATATGTATAATGCTCTATGAATATGTGTTTGCCGGATTGTCATAATGTTCATAGCCTCCAGGGAGCAATTGTGTCCAAACTTTTGACTGGTATTATAATCATCTCAAAGAAGCCGGCACAGTTGCCTTTTATTGGCAGTGATGATAAAGGAAGGCGGCGAAAAGTTAATGTTTGAGAAGATATGAAGCTGAAAACTTTATAGCAATCTTAGCTCAAGGTAAAATCCCCACCTGAATGACGTACTTTAACTGGTTATTCATTCTATCCCGTTTATTTCCATTTTCTCTCCTGCTTACCTTTTACTGACCCTTCTTTATTGTATTCCACTGCCACACCCCAGTGCACACTAACAGACTCAATGCCTTCTGATGACTAATGAGACACCAGTCTCTTATCAAAGGCTTCTTGGTATATATGTGTTACAGGAGGAAAGGAGGATGTGGCAGTTGATAAAACAATACAGGTGAGGGTAACATCACGTTTTCTGTGTTTTTGTTGTTGCAGTTCAAGTTTTCCAGTTCTGTTGAAGGCCTTAGACCAGGCTGGAGGGTGCTGTAGGTCCTTCAGAGCTCCTGCTGATGACTGAGGTAACGGCCTGCTCAAGACACTGGCCAGTGATTAGTTGTTTGTTTCTGCAGATGCTGAGTATAAAATGTGGTGAATGTCTTGCTCGTGTACATCTCTATTCTTATGGGTGGACTTGGGTGTCATGACTTCTTATCTCTTGACATAAACCGCTTTTCTCAATGCCCAAAATGACAGCACTTTATAAGAACAAAAGCTGCAAGTGGACCCCATTGTGAGATAGTCGAAAACCATTGAAATATACATTTTGTGTACTTGATTATACTATACTTATGAAGTAGTAATTTGTACTTACTTCCACAATCATCCCCAGCATAAGTGCTGCGATGGGAGGGAAAGAATCAGAGCAACTTCATCTGAGCGAGATCTGCGTGAGTCACACAGATCAGTCATTTTCCCACTCCCCAGCCTGAACTCCTTACTCATCTCAATGCTCTCAAACACACTCATCCCTAAATGATCAGATGACTCTTTGCAGGACCAAACCTGAAATATGTTCATCTGGAGCTGTGGATGGCAGGGAGGGGCTATGTGTTAATATTAATCAGGCCTACTTTTTATGGAATTTGCCAGTGAGTTCATGCCTTTTGCTACATTTGAACACCAAAAATGGAAGTAAAATGTGATGTGTGGTTATTATATATCGGAGTTCCTAGAGACAGATATACCCTGTATACAGAACACACACGTGTTGTTGCATTTGTAAGGTGCTGTATGAGTTCTCAGGGAAGGAAAATATGCCTCCCATCGGGCAAATTTCACAATAACTTCATTACATGATGTAAGTGTATAGCAGCCTCGATCCTGGATTATTTAAAAGCCCGGCGGCTCTGGGGCAGCTTTTCTTTGTTTAGCTGTCAGTCTAAATGGCTTTGCGTTCCCTCTTCGGGTTGCAGCATTACCTGTCTGGGCAGGCATATACCCCACCGGCAGTCTTTCCATCATAAATCTGTGTGTGTAAATGGGTGTGTATCAATAGATTTTTTTAAGGAATAAAAAATATAGGGGGCAAGGATTACAATTAAGCATGACATACCTTTGTCTATTTATCTATGATCATATGTGTTTGTGTGTATATAATTCATATATGCCATTTTTGTATGCTTTGTGACACATTCATGATGCCTGAGGGCATCATGGATCGTGGGGGACTCACAGAACATGGTACAGGTCTTGGCTGGGCAGTGTGATGCTGACATTTTCTCTCTGTGTACATATGAAACAGATGGGGCCACAGTCAGACCTCAGGCCCCGTCTGGGCTTGACTTGTCCCTGCTGCGCTGTTGGAACAGTGTCCCACTGTTGTTCTTAGGACTGTACTGCTGCAGATCATAACACTTGTGTATGTCCTGACTGAGATCGTAATAAAGAAATAACACAATGTATTTAAACAAAAATGTATAGCATGAAAATCCAATAATTCCAGTGTTGCAAAATTGGAGGCCTGCATTTATGTTCCATGAAGTCTTGTTTATCTCTGGCTACTGAAAGAGATCAGCTACTGTTAGTAATAGCTATTTACTATAAGCTTTACATGATTTCCTGCATATATCCAGAAACATTTATTTAGATTATGTGTAAGCACATATCATGAGAGGGGAATTATGTTTTTCATGTAAAATATCTGATCCATATTATAATATTATGGTTTTATGTATATTATGACAATAAAAACATAAACATCACAATATACACTAAGGTGTGTTGTGTTGTTTCTGGGAATGAATGTGGGGTAACACACTCGCCTATGAACCAGAAGACCCGGGTTCGAATCCCACTTACTACCATTGTGTCCCTGAGCACTTAACCCTAAATTGCTCCAGGGAGACTGTCCCTGTAACTACTGATTGTAAGTCGCTCTGGATAAGGGCGTCTGATAAATGCTGTATATGTAAATGTAAATGTTTCAGAAGTTATCCAGGCTGCACGTTGTGTAGCAGCCGCGCAGCTGTAGAGCTAGCTGGAGAGGTGAGACACTGTTGTACAGACATTGCATTGGTTACTTGCACAGCTCATTAGGTTAATCGGTGCTGTTATTTTGCATTCTGCTTAATTTATTATGAATTTCTTTATGCATTAATCCTACCAACAGATAATGTTGATTGACCCAAATAAAATACATTGGGTTTGACTTGTTTCAATTATATTGATATTGTTAAAACGTGTTAGTAAAATGTGGATTCTACATAATAACTAGTCAATATTCTCCATTTACCTAATAATAAATTTATACTGTGCTACTGTCTTGCCATTGGCAGTTCCAGTGGTTGAATAACTAAATGCTGTACTGATTCTGATTGTAATACCTGGAATTGTGCTTCATGGTTCCTCAGGATGTTAAGTGTCTTTTGCTGTACTAGACTGGTTTTAGTGGGTGTAGGCTTGATCATTTGTAATATTACCGGCAAGAAAAAATGCTTACTTTGACTAATTACAGTCCCATGCTGTTCTAACGGACAAATGTGGCAATGACTGCAGATAATGAATGCCTTTCCCAGAAAAAAGGGTTGTTCCTTCTGGTATGCTCATAAACTGTGAGGTTCACTCTCACTTATTGTGTTGAGTCATAATCAAATCTTTTGACACATGCATGCAAATGATTAATTTTGACAAAAACTGCCCCATGACATCACTGTATTACTACAAGCACAGATCTTGGCCGAAGTCTCGTAGAAATGGTTGGCATGAGTCACTCAGGACACATACCTGTAGAGGGTATGGTGTGGTATGTATGGTGGCAGACTTGGCTGTTGATCTACAGAGACATTTTTAAATTTTGGAGTTCGGATTCAAATGTATTCTGTTTATTCTTGCTGAAAGAAAAAAAAACAAGAAAAATACACTTTAATAAAACCTGTGGCTACTGAAACAGGCTGACCGGTATGGTGCCATAGTGTTGCTTTTTTCTGAAAGTGCCATAAACCATTGTTCTTCCTACTGTATTAGCTTGACTGTCCACAGACAACACTGTCATTAAAAAAAGCCTTTCTGCAAAGTATTACAATATTTTTTTTTGTAATCTTCATATACACTTGTCCAGCTGTTTTCAATAGCCATTTTCTTCTATATCTACAGTGGGTACGGAAAGTATTCAGACCACCTTTACATTTTTTTTTTACATCTTTCATATTTCTTAACAAAGAAATACTATAGGGAAATATTATAGGGTTCTAAGAACTCAGACCATTTGCTCAGTATAGCCATAGGTCTTTTTGGGAAAGATGCAATTTTTCACAACAGGATTTGGGGATCCTTTGCCATTCCAGTTCTGGCAGGTTGAATGGTAAATGTTGGTGGACAGACATTTTTAAGTTTCTCCAGAGATGCTGAATTGGGTTTAAGTCAGGGCTCTGGCTGGGTCCTTCATTCAAAAAAATTCTAATTTTATTTGTCACATACACAGTCATACACGGTATGATGTGCAGTGAAATGCTTTCTGCAACTGCTACAGACCACAGTATTGCAAATGTTGCAAGTAAACAATGAACCAATATGCAAATATTGCAAACATAACCAAGTATTACACTTTTACGTCTTTAACATAAAATATGTGTAACTGGTAGGGTGAAGGTGTGCAAATGAGTTACAGTTTTTACAATGTTTAAAGAAAGAGAGAAAGAGCTATAAGAGAAAGAGCAGTAAGGACATAAAAAGCGCAGAGTCATTTTGTGCAAAGTGGTTTTGTGCAAAGTGGTTTTGTGCAAAAGAGTGATTGGAGGTGAAAGTGCATGAGTTCTATGTACTGTTGTTGAGAGCTTGGAAAGCCTGCGGGAAAGCCTCCTCCTCATTCTCTCTGTGTTTGACTTCAGGGAGCGAAAGCGCTTCCCCGATCGCAGCAGAGAGAAGAGTCCATTGTTGGGGTGGGTGAGGTCCTTCACTATCTTCCTGGCCCTGGTGCAGCACCGTTTGCTGTAGATAGATTGAAGGTCAGGGAGCTTGGTACGGATGATTCGTTCGGCTGATCGAACCACCCTCTGTAGGGCTCGCCTGTCCTTCATGGTGCTGTTCCCGAACCAGGTTGAGAAATTTCCCGTCAGGATGCTCTCTATGGTGCAGGAGTAGAAGTTCCTGAGCACCTTGGGAGGGCAGTCTGAAGTCTTTCAGGCGTCTGAGGTGGTAGAGACGCTGCCGGGCCTTTTTCACCACGGTGTTGATGTGACAGGACCATGACAGGTCCTGCGTGATGTTAACACCGAGGTAACGGAAGCTGTCCACTCTCTCCACTGGGCTCCTGTTGATGACAGGGGTCTGGTAGGTCCTCTCCTTCACAAACAGTCACTGAGTTGTTGTGAAGCCACAGTTATTTTAGCTGTGTGCTTAGGGTCATTATTCACTTCACTTTATTGGCCCAACCTGAGGTCCTGAGCAGGATATCCCTGTACTTGGCCACATCTTTCCCTCGATTGCAACCAGTCAGGCTTTCGTTGGGTCACTCTGCCATAAAGCCCTGACTGGTGGAGGGCTGCAGTAATGGATGACTTTCTGCAACTTTCTCACATCTCCTGACTGCATCTATGGAGCTCAGCCACAGTGATCTTTGGGTTCTTCTTTACCTCTCTCACCAAGGCTCTTCTCCCCTGATATCTCAGTTTGGCCAGACGGACAGCTCTAGGAATCCATTTAAGGATCATGGAGGCCACTGTGCTCTTAGGAACCTTGAGTGCAGCAGATTTTTTTGCAACTATGGCCAGATCTGTGCCTTGTCACAATTCTGTCTCTGAGCTCTTCAGGCAGTTTTTTTTTACCTCATGATTCTTATTTGCTCTGACATGCACTGTAAGCTGTAAGGTGTTATATAGACAGGGGTGTGGCTTTCCTAATCAAGTCCAATCAGTTTAATAAGTACAGCTGGACTCTAATGAAGGTGTAGAACCATCACAAGGATGATCAGAAGAAATGGACAGCATTCTAGCATTAAATATATGAGTGTCACAGCAAAGGGTCTGAATACGTAGGGTCACGTGATTTCTTTGTTAATAAAATTATGTGTTTATCTGTCAGAATGGGGTGTATTGTGTACATAAATGAGGAAAAAAATACTTAAATGATTTTAGCAGATGGTTGCAATATATAACGAAAGAGTGAAAAACATTAAGAGGGTCTGAATATTTTCCGTATCACACTGTATGTCACAGTTGCATTTTCACAAGTAGTCTAGTGTTATTTTCACAAATGAGATGAGCTGCAATCACCTTTGGCAAAGTGTTATGAATTTCAAGCTTTATTCTAATGATGTGTTTCAGAGAATACTTGAGGCTAACATGCAGCTCACTGATTACAAATACTGCAATTACATCTTTAAAGGGATGTGTGCACCCTGTGGCTGTGGTTGCTGAAGTATTTTTTATGTGGTTCATTCAGAGTGTAGTCAATACTGTCAGCTGCTCATTGGTGGTCACGCTGAACAGGAACTGACTGAGGGTGGATTCTGGTAATGAGAAAACAAATCTAGCACCTGGTCCACTGCTCCATTTTTGCAGTTGCTGTGATGTATTTGACACAGACCCCATTTTTCATTTCACACATATTGATAGCCCCCAACACATTTAAGCGGTTACAAAAATCTCTCTTCGACTTTAAACTCCTCACCTTGGTCTGCCTGTGTTTCCCTCCACATTAGTTTGCCTTGTGTGTCTTGTAATGTAAAAAAAATCACAAAGTTGTCTATCAAAGCAAGCAGCACAACAAATTTAGCAAAGCATTTCAGAGATCATCACTCAGAATTACACACAGGGTTTCGAGAGGGGAGAAAAGTAATTGCCACTGTCAAGTAACAATTGTTGAAGTAAGTTAGTGTAGTGTTAGTGTCTTCACTTCTATATCTATGTTTTACAATTGCAACTGTACAATTGTAAATTACAAATACAATTTGTAATTGCACGATGTGTATATATTTTTCCACCTTTGCGGAAAACGAAACAAGCTTTTTTTTTGTTTGTTTTAAAAACATTAAAATACATTTCTTTTGTTTTTTTTGTTTTGTGTGTATGTGTGTGTGTGTGTGTGTGTATATATATATATATATATATATTCTTTATTTTAAAAAATCAAGTTTGAAATTTCAATATCGTGACAACTCATTTCTTTTGATATAAATTACTACCTTATATATCATTGCCATTTATTCAGCTTGAAGTTGTGCCTCTGCCTCTGATTTGCATGCATGGTGACAGCACAGTTGTACAGACCTGGATTACGATACATTAGAGCATCTGATCAGATATGATGATATTTAATTTAATAAATCAAGCTTTCTTGGCAAGTTACTGATTGTCATTCAATTAATTAAATAATCTCTGCTAATTAGGAGGTGCTGCCCCCACTGTACCCCATCAACACTTCTCATGTACTGATTCTCAAAGTGATTGAAGTGCTTAAACTTTAAGTCTACATCTACAGCAATTGAACGTCATAGACAACATATTACTTCCTTATGCTTAATATGGGTTAGAAAGAAGTGTTTGTTTGTGTGTTTGTATTTGGGGAGACCTTAGTCTTCAGCTCAGACCTTTTATTTGATTGTTACTGGATAGAGAATGATGGTTTGATTCCTCTCAAGGTTTCAGTTTGAGAGACAATCCTTGCCAGTCTTATCCTTGTGTTGCTCATTAGGGGCTTTTATGCACTTTCATTTCATTCATGTTCATTTAATTAAAAAACACACATAAACTGAAGGTTGTCAGATTACACACTCCCCATATCCCAACTCCAGATCATTGTAAAGTCTGAAATGTGAGCAAAGTTGAGTGGTGCTGAATCCACTGAAAGTCGGCCATGTATAGCACATTGTGTTGTCAGATTAAATGTTATGTTTAGTTATTTATTTAATAAACCACCACTTTAGTAATGTGGGGCTGTGATGACATTCATTCTGTAGTTTTATTAATGGATTACATCTAATGTAGCATTTTCATTATTTGTAATTGTAATTAGCAATTGTACCATTTGTACAGTTGAGTGTTTGCATAAAAGTCACATTAATATTTTTCCATTCAAAGTTTAATGAATGATTAGTAAAAATGTCAATTTAGGAATCATTTATTGTTTGTTATCTTTTTTCCTGTAGACACAGCAGGGGTCCCTGGACCCGGACAGCCCAGAGGCCATCCCAAAATACAGCCACGTCCAGTCCTTGCCCAAACCCAGCTATGCAGTCAGGAGGAGGTTCTCAGGGCCACTGCTTCTGCCCCGTCTTTCACGCCGCCACTCTGCCATGGAAGCTAGGAGGCTGCTGGACATACGAAAGCTCCTGGACCTGGAGGCTATTTATAGGTCCGCCCTGTCTGGCTCCGAGACCAGTAGTCTGGACACAATCATTGACAGCCATCCTGAACCTTTACCTAGGTCAGTCCAGTTCCTTGTTAATTGTGGTCCTCGTCTGACTCCTTTTTAAGAAGTGTTGCTTCTCTTGACATCATCTGACTGAGTTGAAGTCTTGGTCTTTAATGCTTTAAAGACTACTGATTAACTGTGACAATACACCTCATGAGTGAATCTCTGCCAGGTTCTCCCAAGCATCAGTTAGCCTTACATTATGGCATCAGCAGTTGAAGTGAATATCATTGATTTTCTTGTTACAACGACAGTATGTAAACATTTTGTTCTTGAAGTTAATGTAAAAATATTGTTTTTGGATATCCCTTCTCATACTCATGTTAATGCATGAAGTTCACCACGCCTGTTTGTTCCAAAGCCTGATGGAAGGTTTCGGTTTTGTACAGGAAATTAAATACCATGACAAAGCTGTACTTTTTCCACTTTCACAAATAGAGAACATATGTAGCCCAATTTATCACTAAGCTGGACTTGTTTAAAGGAAATTTTAATTTGACACCCTCTGCTGCTGAAATCAACACATTTGTGACCCAGTGATGCCATTTGGTCGTTGTAATGTGCCTATGAGTTTCCAAAGCCTGATTGTCCTTCACTTGTTTTCCTGATCCAATCAGCTTGAGCTTCTTTATACTGTTCCATTGGATGCATGACCCCTCATTGACTCTAGACCTGGCCAAGTGTGAGTTTGGCAAAGCAACTTGGTTCAGGGAGAGGTCAAAAATCGTGGCCATCTTGAGCTGTGTAACCAGTTCATTATGATGACTGGTTACTATTACAGAGTTTCCACTGTCGCCATTTTAATCTATGTTTAGATTGGTTAGGATGTTACATCTGAATGTATTTTATCGATGTTTATGTTGCCTGTGCTTTGCCAGTATGTGGCCTAATCGCTCTAGTAACTGCATTGGGTCGGACTGGAGCCTGGCCCTTCCACCCCGCAAGGAGAACATTTGATCATTTGTTGCTGCCTGTCACACTACTCGCCACCTCCGGCTCATGCCCAGTGCTCTACCTTAGCCACCATCACCACTCCTCTCTGGATGTGAACCTGAGATGGACGCATGGAGTTGCAGAGGCCTTAGTTTTATGTTTATTGCTTTTAAATTATTATTCTAATTTTTGTAAAATAATTACAAAAAAAGCCATATTGGGTCTTTGATTTTCCTAGACTGGGACATAAATGTGGCTAGACACTGGGTCATAGCATTTCCAAAACTGCAGTTCTTGTTTGATATTGTCACAAGGAAGTTGGGATTGCAGTAGTGTACCTTTTGACTTGTTTATTTTTAGTTACACGGTGACAGTATGTAGACATGTACACAAGGACAAAGAGACGCAAGGGGTTAAGAGACTGGTACGTCTAAACAAGGCAAAACCAGAAACACAAGGCAGGTGTTATACAGACCAATATACAGACAAGTTGGGTGTGCTGATGGACTCTGATGTGTGCATGGTGCCAAGATCTCACGCAAGCTACCAGTGGACTGGTGTCAGGGTCAAATACACTTTTACACAGCGGAATTGCCTACTAACTTACTAATTAACTAAGTTATGGCTAAGTGTGTTACAAATGGTGACAGATCTGTCAACTAGTGTAGAGTGAACAATTTTGTGTCTCATGGTAATCCATATCAGCTTCATCATGAATCAAATAGAAGTAGAATGGATGAATAGTGCATCTGTTAAGTGAGATATGATGACACGGCAGGCAACTGAAATCGGAGGACCTGCCATATTCTGATGTCAGGTGGGTTTTGCACCATGACTGCAGAGACTGCAGACCATGTGAAGGTTTCCTGATGCTGTCATGAGTGGATGAGTTCCTTTCCTTTCACCTCAGACTTGAAAAAAGGCATACACTGTATGGGTGCGACTGATCACTGATCAGAACGGGAGAGGTCAAGAAAGGGGATAGGAGTTACTGCCCTGTTCAGACTGCCAAAATGTTGCACAATTTACATGGCCGTGCCCAGAGGCGAAAAAAGTACAGAAAAAGTGTAATTAAGTAAAAGTATCTTTTCATTTCCATTACTTTGTACTTGTTTTATTAAACATTTAGGCAGTATAGAACACCCCATACAACATTTTTAAGCCAAGTTGGTCACAAAAGCTTCAAATTGAATTGAATTGTATGGTTCAAGAAAGAAAGAGAAATAAAAAAGTATCCAAAACTGTGACATTATTGTCATCAGTTGTCTTAACTGACAAATGAGCACACTTAAATAATGCGCCCTGCCCCACAGAATATTAGACTGTAAAACTCTTGTTCAGTTTGAGCAATGTAATGTATGGAATACACAGGCAAAAAGCATATACAGTGCATCCGTAAAGTATTCACAGCGCATCACTTTTTCCACATTTTGTTACAGGCTTATTCCACAATGGATTGAATAATCAGAATTTCTCTCAGAATTCTACACACAACACCCCATAAGCACAATGTGAAAAAAAAAGTTTACTTGAGCTTTATTTCATTTTTATTAAAAATGAAAAAAAAAAATGTAAGTATTCATAATACATAAGTATTCACAGCCTTTGACATGAAACTCAAAATTAAGCTCAAACTTAAGCACTGCCTCCTGTTTCCAGGGAGCTGTGTGTGGGGATAGTACTTAGTGGTTCAGGTTGGCAACCAGCAGCCTTTCATTTACAAGTCCACTTCCTTCCCACAAGGCCACCACTGCCTCTAATTGGAGTCCATCAATGGATGGCACGCCACTCTCTATATATGGTCCCATAGTTGACAACTCATGTCAGAGCACAAACCAAGCATGAAGTCAAAGGAATTGTTTGTAGACCTCTGAGACAGGATTGATCGGGGTAGAAGGGCCAGGTCAGGGATGTGACCAAGAACCTGATGGTCACTCTGTCAGAGCTCCAGAGGTCTTATGTGGACAGAAGGGAACCTTCTAGAAGGACTTCACTTCACTTTTTCAGCAGGACAATGACCCTAAAGACACAAGCAAGATGTCAAAGGAGGGGCTTCATGACAACTCTGTGAATGTCGTTATGGTCCAGCTAGAGCTCAGATTGAATTTGATTGAAATTCTCTGGAGAGATCTTAAAATGGCTGCACCAATGCTGATGGAGCTTGAGAAGTGCTGCAAAGACAATTATGCCAAAATGGCCAATGATAGGTGTACCAAGCTTTTGGCATCATATTCAAAAAGACTTGAGGCTCTAATTGCGGCCAACAAAGTATTGTACAGAGGCTGTGAATGTTTATGCTCAAGTGATTTCTCATTTTTTATTTTTAAATGTTGTTTGGTTCAGAAGATTTTGTCACAAGTAGCAGAATAACGCGAAGAGTTACATTTCATTGGTTGTTATGTTGCTGTCATGATCCGGACCGGCAGGGGTTAACTGTTTCATGTTTGTCCTGTGTAATGTTCCCTGATCGTGTTCACCTGCTGTCTATTTATATAATTGTATAAAGCTATCCTGTTCGTGTCTGTTCGCCGTCGGGTCATTGTGCGTGTTAATGTTCCCTTGTCTCGTGTGTAGTTTGTATTAAACCCCTGTCCTGTGATCGTGCGAATGCGTCCTCCTTCACCGCCATGTCCAGCCCACCCGTGACAGTTGCATTTTGCCCAGATATAATACTGCTATTTTGTTATTGGCTGTTGTGAGGACTTCAAGAGCTGAGGACTTCACCCAGTACTTGTTTCATAGTGAGGTACTGCTGTTCGCAGTCTGAGAAATATGCCGCGTGCAAACCTGTGGAAGTTCTGTTCAGGTGGATTTTTTTTCCCCCGGCATTTCATCTTTTTACTCAGTAACGGTTGGTTTTCCAATGTAGTGAAGTAAAATACTTTAGAAAAAGTTAAATTACACAAATGTGTAAAACTACTCAATAACAGTAATGTGAGTAAGAGCAATTTGTTACTTTCCACCTCTGGCCATGCCACAAAACTTTACAACATGAAGGAACAGAAGGTGGTACAGGTTGAAATCAATGAAGATGTTTATTTTTTCAGGTGGAAATTAATAAAATGGTGCCATTTGGCATTTTTATTTATGTGAACATAACTTGCTATTGATGCAGTTTATACATCCCTAGCTTTATCTGAAATCCTAGTACATGTGTTTAGCTTAGGTAAACTAAATTCAAATTAATTTACATTTAGATAAAGAAAAACGTTCTGACTTCAAGATATATCATATATACGCTCACGTCAAAATTTGATAAATCACCAAAGGGCGTAGAAATGATCATATGCTATTTGGTAGAGGAGATCCTTCGTGATTTGCTTTTTCATCATTTGTCTTCGAATAAACGTAAACAACATCATTCACTAGTCATTCATCCAGGCTGACCAATGAGAATGTCCGATAATTCCCATGTGTAATAGAAGTAGAGGGCACTTTTTCTATTAATTTCTGTAGCATTGTTTTATTGTTTTATTTTGCATTATGGTAATAGGCCATAAAATTTACCATGTTCATTAACATATATGATTAACCCTACTCATATACAGTTATCTGAGATTTGATTATTTTACATGCCATATATCCAGAGCACCTTACAATCAATAGGTTCCTCTCACCTTACAATCTGGTTCCTCTCAGGGTTAAGTGTCTTGCTCAGGGACACAATGGTATTAAGTGAAGTTTGAACCTGTGAATTATAGGCTACTCCTAGCCTTCATTATGGTAGTAGAATTTGTAATGAGCTTTGAATAATTTTCTCTTAAATCAGTTTTTTTTTCACAACATTGTGTGGATTAATGACCTGCAGCTAGAGGCGATGCGAGCGCGCCAGCCTTATTGCATATTTGTTAGTGCACAGCCCACATCGCTGATGTAGTGCTGCTCCCCGGGCAGATACACAGGCCCAGAGGGGATCGCCGTTTGTTTATCCACTCATCAGATATGGACATGAGGCCAGATTGAGCCGCAGGCTGCCAAGTGTATATAACCTCCCCTTTCTCCACCTCTCCTTCTGATGAATGTTAATTGTGTGTCAGGCCAGGCTCAGGTGGAGGCGTGACGGAAAGGTCGCTGGTGAGGGCTGCAGAGTTTCAGGTTGATATTTGCTTAGCTTCTGGCAAATTTATCAATGGAAAGAATATATTATTATAATATATTATTAATATATACGCTAAAGATATTTCATTTTAGTTTCGAATACCCACGAAAAAATCTTGGTAATTAAATGTCTTTATACAAGTTATTGTTTTTACACCAGTAATAAAAGTAGAAGGCACCTTAAGGAGCTGGAGCATGGAGGAACACTTGATGAATCTTGATAGTGTGTGTCATACGTGTGTGTGCGCGCGTGTGCGTGTCCGTGGGGTGAAGTGATGTAACGCCTCCTGTCCGCGCTTTATAAGGTGCTGCGCGCCGCCGCCGCCGCTCCTCGGCAGAACTTGCCGGGATCCGCTCGCGCCTGGACCCTCGCCGCAACTTTCGGGTCACTTCAGAACCACCGTCGGCGGACAGCTCCGACCGAAGATCCCGGCATGGAGTGCGCGGCGCTTGCCCGGGAAGGCGCGGGCTTGGCCAAAGCCCCCAAGCACCTGTGGCGCCAGCCGCGCACCCACATCCGCATCCAGCAGCGCTACCACTCCGACACCGAGCGCTACCTGGGCGCCTCCGCCGAGAAGCACCGGCCGGGACTCAAAAAGCCGCGCATGTCGTGGCCGTCCTCGTTCCACAAACGGTAAACGACGTTCCTGTTTTTCTTCACCCTGTCCGGCTCTCTCGGTGTTCCGACTGTTTTTACACCCACCCCTGTAGATTCCGCTATAGATTTATTCTGGACTTCCATGCACTCAACCAGCATTCCTACTGGGAAGCCCCAAGGGTTAATGTGTAAGTGTGCACGTTTACACTTGCAGAGGTTACCCCAGTAATCGTAGTAAATTGGTAAGGGCAGCCTGACTGACAGCATTGACCTCAGGCAGAAGTCTTCTTTCTTACCTGGAACTGCTCGCTCTGGTTCCCCTTGAAATCAGTGCAAATGAAGAGGGCTGAAGTATCAGTTGAATCAGCAGATTAGACCATTTGTTCAGAATCATACAAATCAGTAATGCAGAGACCCAGTATTTTCCCTTAAATTTCTGATTGTGACAATGTAATCTGAGAGACCCTTCCCCAAGGAAAAGGAATTGTGAAATTGCTCCACTTTGCAAACATTTGATGAATGCGGGGTGGGCAGCGATTGGCACTGAATCACGACCTGCCGAAAGGTGGGAGTGCATACGTGACTCAGAACGCTCTGCCTCAGTTTGCCTCATTTATTTACCCACCCGTATTCCCCAGAGCCCCACGACGCTAATGAGTCAGGCCATAACGCCAAGGTACATAAATGAATGTACAGCCTTGTGTGTGAAGTGTATCTTTTTTTCCCATGTGCAAAAATAACAAATTGAATGGAAAAAAAATTCATAATCAAAAGTAGTGTCCAGGTGCAAGCTGGGAGTCTGGGATCAGGTGTCATGTGGCACAACATCTCACATGGTGACAGGAAGTACTCAGTGTTTCTTTCTGCTGACACATTATTGCTTTTCCTGCTTGATGGCTACACAGCACAGACGTTTATTTACCTTCTCCCCCATTCATCCCCCACGTACCTCTGGTAAGGGCTGGATTTAATTGAATTCTTGGTTACCGTGCCAACCCCCCCAGCTTCTGGTATGATCTTGCGGGGGCCTGCGGGTTTTATCTAAGCGTGGGCCACGTGGCTTTCACTTTAGTCCTCAAGTGCATTGGACATGTTTGCCCACTCTGGATATATTAGTGATTAAGCTGGGATGTCATTTTCATGGGACCCATCTGTGTATCGAGGATGAGCAAGATGCTGACCATGGGCAGGATTTTCTCAAAACAGTAATGGAGATGATCAAGTAGTCTTTTTTTCTGATTAAAAAACAGCCCAGGCAACACAGCACGTCTTAATTGTGTAAAAATACACAATAAGCTGAAGAAGCTGAGCATGAAATCAGAAGGTGAGGCTGTAAGTGTTTAACTTTACATGCAACTGCCAACTTCCCATGTCTACACTATGGGGCAGGCTTCAAGCATTTTGTAATGAATATTTTCAAGACCTGGCTAAAATTTGCAAAAAAAAAAAAAACAAGCAGGGAGTTCAGCTGGAACTCTGGCTTTATTGAAGCGAACAGAATTTTCCAAATTTGGAACAGTTCCAAATAAGTCAAAATCTAATAGAATATCTCTAATAGAACCTGCATGGGGTACCTGCACAAATGATGCCCTCTAAATCTGAACCCTTTTTCTAGGTGTTAGATGTGGCAGCTCATTTGAATGTATTTTTATTCTTGCACTGACTTATTTGTTTGATTAGGGAAGTAGTAGTCTAGTGGGGTAACACACTCGCCTATGAACCAGAAGACCCAGGTTCAAATCCCACTTACTACCATTGTGTCCCTGAGCAAGACACTTGACTTTAAGTTGCTCCAGGGATGTGTATCTATTTTTATATTAACTGCATAAGGAACTCTTCATATGAGGTTCTGCAGACCAGGGATGAACATTACTGTACTGCACACATAAATGCAGTCTTTTTGTTATTGTCTGAAATATTATTGCAATATAGAGCAATTTTAGTTTACTACTGCTAAATAGCAGCTGAACAGCTGTATCCGGGACCAAATAGGCATTTTATACATTTTCTTACAACTACTGGACAAATAGTTAAAGCCGTGACCTGCAGCCACTCCCACAGACCATCTTCAGGGGTTCAGAGGTGATGCAAAGGAAAACACAAGCACCCACAGCCTTTGTGAGTGGTGCTGCAGTAGGGAATGTAGAGCATTGGTGATTTGTCAAAACACAAGTCTTGTACATGCCTCTGGATAACCCAGATGCAACATGTATCGTGTGCTTTGAGCCCTTGTCAAGGGTTTACTGCATTTTTGATAGCACAAGCTATTGAAAGGTTAAGGTTAGCTTGTTTTAAATTCTGATTAGAGCAGAGATGGAAATGTAAGCTTCGGTGAAGTAGAGAAAACCTTTAAAATGATTGTAAACAATGACCTCAGTGGTCTAGTCTTGAGAAACTGACTACTGGGTGTTGGTCTAGTTGGAGAGTCCATGGCAACCCATATACATTAATTTATTCATGGTCCAGAGAGCAGAAGATCTCATGAGGATTAGTGTAATGATCAGGCACTTTCTGATCAGTTACTTTCTGTTTAGATGTCTGAGCAGATGTGAAGGAAATTGCTACTATGTCTTAAAGGACATTTTAGGTTTTTTCACATAGGTCCAAAGAATTATATTATAGGGGAGAAATCATCAAAAGATAGGTAGGTAGGACAGATTGCAGAGCCTTCTCATTTGCACTAATCTAAAACATTTTGCTGTTATTGCAGGAGCATGCTCCAGCCTGTGGCTCCATTATTAATTAATTAATTAGTTAAGTGATTGTCACATGTGATACAGAGCAGCACACAGTGCACACAGTGAAATTTGTCCTCTGCATTTAACCCATCACCCTGAGTGAACAGTGGGCAGCCATGACAGGCACCCGGGGAGCAGTGTGTGGGGACGGTACTTTGCTCAGTGGCACCTTGGTGGATCGATATTCAAACCGACAACCTTCTTATTACGGGGCTGCTTCCTTAACCGCTAGGCCACCCACTTACGATGTGGGGCAGGGAGTCTTCAACTGAGTCCTGAGTCCTGAGCCCTACAGGTCAGGGTTTGTAGGCTAAAGTCTACAATAGGCATACCTGCTATGACTTGTAATAAACCTTACCTTTCTCCCCAGCTGGGATTTAGTTTTCTGGCCTTTCATCCTTGATCTTTGAGAAAAGGCCAGCCGATTAATCTTTGGAGAATAGATTTATCAATTTCATTATTTTTTTCCTGGACTGTTTACTAATGCTGATCTTTACTTTACTTTTACTGATTAATGGAGTCATTGGTTTGCCTTTTGCAGGCCTGCCTCATTTGACTAGGATCTGAAAATATAAATGGATTTTTGCAAAGGAGATAGAAGAAATAGTAAAGGAAGAGTAAAATAATAGTGTAATAGTGCAGAAAATGTAATGAGTGAATTCTCTTGTTCTTTGAACAGTCCCTGCATTTTTAAAAAATTTTACAATTGCGTTAAATACCGCAAATTACTTCATATTTTCAAGACTATTACACAATTTTCACAAAAACTTAAAATGTAATTTTCATCATAGGAACTGGTCACTGACGTGAAGAGAGCAGGGACCACAGTAACAAAGTAACACACTATGTTGTCATGCTACACTCGAAAGCGCCCCCGGACAGCATATGTCCAGACCTGTCTCAAGTTTGCCTGAAAGTTTTTGTAAATTAAAATGTAACTGCAGCACTACATATTTACAGATACATCAGCATATAGCATAAACATATACCAGATAAAACAATATCTGAGCAATTCTACTGAAAGTGGACTTTCTTTCACACAGTGGGGTTTACTAAGGGAACACCGCACAAAATCTCTCATTTTAATTGCAAAAATCACCCCCAAAAATTTGAATAACTGGGGAGACTGTCTAAAGTGACATTAACTCGATCATGGTTGTGCTGATCTGTCCTCTGTGCTTCGAATCTGTTCGCCACACTGTCCAGTCTTTGTTGACAGGGAGGGAGCCTGGGCTTCTGGGGAATATGAGCAGCCAACTGTGTCAACATCAGCTGTTTCTCGACAGAGCCTGTGGGGACTTGCTTGGCAATGATACACAGTGCATGTGTTGTGTGTGTGCATGTTGGTTGGGGGGTGGGGGATGGGGAGTATAATTAATTCTTGGTGGGTACCAAATGGTCTGATATTTTGGTAGCAGTGGGGTATACTTTTGCTGGAAAATACAAATTTTCAGAAGAATGCAGATAGATAAGTTTTAGCTGTCAGCTGTCGTTCTGAATGTTCTTGGTGTATTATTGGTATATTTTGTACATTTTGGGTTGGTCTGAGTGATGTTGGGCACATTCTAGTCACACTGCAATTTTAAAGTAATGAAACGATATTGTGCTTTTGACAAACGACATTCTACTCATTCTGGCTAGGCTGTGGATCTAGTGAAATTTCAAAATTTCATTCTGCGTATTATTTAAAAAAAAAAAAATAATAAAGGTAATTCTGTGGGTTTTTTTTTTGTTTTATGCAGCCATAAGATTGCCATAAAAAAGTGAATGTGTGCCTTGCTGATTGAGTGTGTGTGTGTGCACATGCGGGTGTGCACATTTGTATCCTTTGTTTGTGCATGTCAATGGGTTTATTGTTCTTGGAGTAGCATTAATCCAGGTTAATAAGGAAGTCAGTGGTAGGAACTGTTGATTGCCTCCCTGTAGAAATAATTAATGGAATCTGCATATAAAATTCAGACAGAAGTTCAGATGTTTGTTAGTCATCTGTCAGGAGAACCTCTAGGGGACATGCATTATTTGTCACACTCGAGCCGTGCTGTAACGCATTCAGCTTTTACATAAATTTCCAGGCAGCTGTGTATTCATCACAGTGTGACTGGGTTGGCAGAGATATAAGTGCCTGGGTGAATTACGGGCCAGTAAGACATAGTCCAGGTTGCTGTTCCATGCAGAATACAGCATTAATTGAAAAGGGAAGCAAGGACACCCTGCTTCTGGAGCTGATTGAATAAAAATGAGAGAATTCAGGAGACTGAAATATAGCATTCATTGGCCTGGAATATAAGGATTTGAGTCTTGTCAGCCAGAGTGCCACCATGGTATAGCCCACAGTGATCCTGCAGTCAGTTGTTCATGCAACTCCAGTACGACTGTCATAAATGACTTCATCTTAAAAGATGCATGTCTCCATAAACACGCATATCTCTTTTACAACTTATTATGAAACCAAAAACCGAAGCCATAAGAAAAGTTATTTACTTTGGCACCAGCAAATGTGTACACTTTTAATGAAATTTCCTGAGCTGCAAGGACAACACATACACACAACTTTCCTGACTCACCATTCCTGACTCACCATTCAATTAACATCTTAATGAAACAAGTGTGCCTTGTCCAGAACTGTACATAATCATTCCTTTTGTGTTGTGTACTTATCAGTCCACTGCTACTTTCCCAATATGAAGTCAGTGTGTATTTTCTGTGAATATACTGCTTGGTTTTTACTTTGTGTGAGCCGTAATGCCACATGCTGCAGATATGACAGATACATAATATTACAGATCATTTCTGTGCTAAAACATCTACTCCACCTCTTAATTGTTTCAATTTTTCAGACAATATTGTAATATTATTTTATGAGCATTTGGGTGCCTTTATAATTCTGTGTGTGTGCTTTCCAGACAAAGAAAGCTGTTCTTGGGCTAGTTGTCTTTGGCAGTAGGCCTGGTGTAGGTGTGTTTATTGCATTTTTAGGATCTGAGTGGATGTGTGGATAAGTGCTGGATCTCATTAATTAAACAGATTATTCATTGCATCTGTAACAAGTTGGGGACAAATCTTATGAGGATTAAGGGTGGAATTCTTCATTCTGGCTGCAGAAGCTACAAACTAGTGGGGTCCTTAAGCTTTGAAAGAGTCATCAGGAGAACTCGTCCCTATCTGTAATGGGCCGAGGGATGGAACATTCAGAAATCAACATTTATTTCTTATATAGGCCATAATCACATACAGTATGTCTCAATGGGCTTTGACAGGCCCTACAGTTGACACCCCCAACACTTGGTCCTTCTGCACACAAGGAAAACTCCACTAAAAAAAATTATAGGAGAAAGGAAGAAACCCAGGGTAGAGAGAGCCTGCAATTGGTGTAAGTGCAGGGTTTGTGGTGATTTGTCCAAGAAAAGAAAGAAAAGAAAAAACAATCAGGCTAATTATCTATAAAATCCCCAGTGTTTCACTCTTGCTTTGGATTTAAGAGAAAAGGAAACACATTTGATTGAGAAGAATGCAGTAAAAGTGAAGTACTCTGCAGGAATGGTGGTCACAGATGATCACTGAGCCCTTATCTGTGCTTTCATCCGACAGCTGATAGGATTTATCACAGCTAAACATGGCTACTGGTGTGGCAATTACTCCACCTTCCCTGTTGTGTGAATTAGAACAAATTCCCAATGGTTCTGATTTCACACCAGCCCAGTGCATGCTGGGAGGCCATCCCTGTGCTACTTCCTGCTGTGGTGTGGTGGTCCCTCAACTGATTTATGGTGAGATATAGCTTTGAACGAGCTCTGTGCACATATTGTAAATGTGTCTGGTTGCACAGCATAGGACCTGAAAGAACTTCAGAATCTGTCCACTTCAGAATCTGCGGTCCATGTGTCCACTACAGACCTCATTCACTTCAGAGATAGTGGTGCCGAGCAGAGTTGAAGAACATTGGTTGCAATTGTACTTTTATTAAATGGCCTCTTCTGCAAAAAAAGGCTGCCAAAAATGAACACTTAAAGCAGAGTGTGTTTTTGTGATACTTTCTCTAAATGCAGAACAAAGATAAAAAAAAATGCATGGGCAAAACCACTATTGAGTGAATAGGATAACAGGGTTACAGTAATAGTGGATTTTCCATTGTTTATGATTATTTGCACATATCTGCAAAGAAAAAAAATATTAATTTCAGAACTTGTCTCACCTTTTGTCACCTATAACGTGTATTTAATTTGTTAGGCTCATTAGTGAGCAAGTGAGCAAAATCATTTCAACAGGCGTTATTGACTTTATATCCCCTTTATAAAAACCTATAATTCTACACTACAGAAGACCAACTGAAAGTGCTGTTTTAATATTGGATCATTTTAGTTCAATTGCGCCTGAGAAAAATTGATGACTGATAGGCCAACTATTTCAATCAATATATTTGTGTTTAATCTAGGATGAGACAACTGCTGCTTTTTAATATACAGATATGTGTTTAAACATATGTAAGCCTACATTAACAGCAAAAAATACAGATATTCAGAATATAAAATTGAATTGAATGTGATGCATGGTCTTGTCAGTGTGTGCAGTTAATGTATTAAATACTTCTTTTGGAAAAGCGTAATTGGTATGGGGCTTTCATACACCATTTGCATCTCAAATTGCTGTTCATTCGTTAAAGTCTGGGTGCGGTTCCCTGTGTACGCCATTCCTCCTGCTCTGTCGACTGCACGGTCTCAGAGACAGATCGTTTTCATAAAAAGACTATACGATTCAGCAGTGCTTTTGCTGGTAGGATGTCTTTGTCAGCTACAGGCCTGTTTGAAAAGGTTTCTCTTGTGTGGTCTGCAGAGCTGCATCTATCTGGGGGGTTGGCAGACACTTCAGGGATGAGTTTCTTCTTGCTTCTGAGGGAAAATAATACTGACTAGACTGTTTAAGGCATGGGGATTGCTTTCTTTTTAATAACAGATTATGTAATGAGACATTCATGATCTAAATGATTGTCATTGTGAAACACTGCAGCACACAGTGCACACAATGAAATGTGTGCTCTGCTTTTAACCAATCACCTTACTCGATAGGCCACCACTTAGAGAAGGGGACTCGAGTTCTGAGCCTCGGACTCAAGTCACACTTAAGTCGCAAAAACAATGACTTTACTTTGGACCTGACGTCAACAGCTTGAGATTTGATATATTGTGACTTGTGAGTCATAACTCGTAAACTTTTCATGTTCTTTTCGTGACATTATTTATGTAACCATTACGTTTAGCAGTTACATTTATTTAATTCATTTCAGTTATTCCAACTTCACGCATGGCCACAGATTTCAAAACAATTCATCTAAAACATACACTAATACAGTATTATCTGCAGATTGTTCATTTCAGCCATTTGAGGCTTGAGGCATTTATGACGTTTATCAGACGTTTTATCATTATCATATCAGACATTTATCAAGCTTCTACCACCCTTGACTTGACTTGGACTTGGGACTAAAGGCTTGATACTTGACTTAGACTTGGTAACTTCTCTGCCCCCACTGCCCCCTATGGGTGTGTATTTTGTGCTGTTCTGAAAAATAGTGAAAGTGAAATGATTGTCATTGTTATACACTGCAGCACATCATTTAATATTTTGAAGATGCAGGTGGAGGGCAAGTCATTTTGCGTTTTGCAAAATCACTGGTGGACAGAGCAAGATGATGTGGAAAATGACCATGGAAGTAGAATCCTTGTTCAAATATTTACCTCTTAACTTTGTTTACAGTGAGGAAGTAACCCCAGTCAGCTTTACAAACAATGTATGGAAACACCTTCAAAAGTGGTTATGAGCTTGGCATCAGATGGCCATGCATGTGTGTGAGTGGTCCACAACAATCTTTTATGTCGATGGTACATCATTATGAATTTAAGAACATAATTATGAATGCAGAACCATGAAGAGCATCACTGCCTTTGTTCATTTGACCTTGAGACCGCTAGGAGCACTGTGAGAATCATGTTCTTTGATCCTGAGGGACAAGCTGGAGCACACAGGAGTGGACCTTCATCTAGCCACATGGATCCTGGACTACCTCACTAACCGACCACAGTATGTGAGAACTCAGGGCTGTGTGTCAGACACGGTTGTCTGCAGTATGGGGGGCCCGCAGGGAACGGTTCTGGCCCCGTTCCTCTTCACAATCTATACTGCAGACTTCTCACACAACTCCACCAACTGCTTCCTGCAGAGGTTCTCTGATGACTCTGCAATAGTCGGCCTCATCACTGATGGGGACGACAGGGAGTACATAGAACTGACAAGGGACTTTGTGGACTGGTGCGAGCAGAACTACCTCCAGATCAACACTGGAAAAACCAAAGAGCTGGTGGTAGACTTCCGCAGGCACAAACATCCTCCACTGCAACCACTGGACATCCAGGGTATGGCCATTGAGGCAGTGGAGAGCTACAAGTACCTTGGTGTTCACCTGAACAATAAACTGGACTGCACTCATAACACTAATGCACTTTATAAAAAAGGGCAGAGCAGGCTGTACCTGCTGCGGAGGCTCAGGTCTTTTGGAGTACAGGGGCCACTCCTAAAGACTTTTTATGACTCTGTAGTGGCATCAGGTGTTTCACGGTGTGGTCTGCTGGGGAAGCAGCATCTCCACTGGGGATGTTTTTGCTGCTATTACCTTCTGCTTCTGTCTACTTTCTGCCGTGACAAGTGCAATTTCCCACTTGTGGGACTAATAAAGGTTTATCTTATCTTATCTTATCTTATCTTATCTTCTTGTAGTCACCCAACTGGATTTGTATCCAAGTAACTGGAACTGACATATCTGGCCTTCTAAAGGAAAAAGATCCATCACTCAGATCCATGTACATGTGGTACAACAAGACTGGTCCATTTCTAATTCTGCATCCCACCTTTTCCTTGGCCCATGTGTCCCAATATTTAATGTATGCCAGTGACAGCTGGTCACACAAAATATTTGTTGGCCATGCTATCTCATTGCACAAATGCTCAGTGGATGCGGCGCATGAAATAGCATCAATCACTGCACTACAATTTCCAGAAATTACTGGCAATCATCTAAATATCCTCTGAAGCACCAGTGGATAGATTTGTTTTGGCTTATTTTAATTCTTTATACTTGCAGTGGATGTTTGAAGATATTCTTGGCCCCCAGTCTTCATGGACCAGATGGACCAATGGAACGAATCATAGCCTCTCCAGCAACCAGTGACTGTTCTGCAATGACTATACCATCTAACCCAATTAGGTTAAGTGTTTCAGGCCCCATGCTGATCTCACACAGGATTCAAAATGATTATAGAAATAATTTGGGTATGTTAGATGTTTAAGCAAAATAGGGAAATCTAGTGACTAACAGCTTTATCACTGAACATACCTTACTATAGGAGAAGGCAGATATGAAAATCAGTTTTTACACACATCACTACTCATCAGTGCTAGCATGGAAGAAGCTGTTTATGAATATGGACTGTGGTGCTGAGGGATGTGCGTGCAGAGTTCGCCATTTTGGCGAATGGCCTGTCAGTAACACAGTTGACACAAAAAAAAGTGTGCTGTCATCATTGACTACCTTTTTTTCTTCAATAAATTATAATATGTTTATTTTTCTTATTTAACTTGCTACAATCACAACAGACATGACTGGTTGTCAGCAGGTGGAGGAGAAAAAGGTTTGGGGTTTGGAGAAGGATGGGGCACAAACACAGATCATTTGCTTCTGCACCTGCTTAAACTGACAAAAAAAGAAACTGCAGAAAAAACACAGCAACAAGATCTGTTCCTATCAGTTTAATATCTGATATGTCCCCCAGCGGAGGGCTACGTATCCATTAATATCAATCCAGTATTGCTCTGGGAGTGGTGCATCTTTCAGGGCCAGTTGTGGCCTGAAGCGGACCTGTAATTGGAAGGTTGCCGGTTTGAATCCCGAGCTGCAAAGGTGCCACTGAGCAAAGCAGCGACCCCACACACTTCTCCCTGGGCACCTTTCATGCCTGCCCACTGCTCACTAAGGGTGATGGACATGTTTTGTTGTGTGCACCTGGTGCTGTGTTTGCTGTGCTTCACAATGACAATCACTTCATTTTCACAAATAATGGATATTAAACATTTTAATATATTTATTATATTATTTAATATACTAATAATAGAAGACATGTTCAGCTGCTCTAGGGCAGTGAGTGTATGTGAGCGCGCCTGTGTGAGCCCTTACAGTGGAGGAAATAATTATTTGACCCCTCGCTGATTTTGTAAGTTTGTCCAATGACAAAGAAATGAAAACTCTCAGAACAGTATCATTTTAATGTTAGGTTTATTCTAACAGTGACAGATAGCATATCAAAAGGAAAATTGAAAAAATAACTTTAAATAAAAGATAGAAACTGATTTGCATTTCATTGAGTGAAATAAGTATTTGAACCCCTACCAACCATCTGGCTCCCACACCCCTACTCAATTAGTCACCCTCATTAATGACACCTGCCTTAACTAGTCACCTGTATAAAAGACACCTGTCCACAGAATCAAGGCAGACTCTCCAACATGGGAAAGACCAAAGAGCTGTCCAAGGATGTCAGAGACAAAATTGTAGACCTGCACAATGCTGGAATGGGATACAAAATTAGCAAGAAGCTGGGAGAGGAGGTGACAACTGTTGACAACAATTGACCTCAAAGTAGCTGGGACCACAGTCACCAAGAAAACCATTGGAAACTCATTACACCGCAATGGATTAAAATCCTGCAGTGCTCGCAAGGTCCCCCTGCTCAAGAAGGCACATGTGCAGGCCCGTCTGACGTTTGCCAATGAACACCTGAATGATTCAGAGAGTGACTGGGAGAAGGTGCTTCTTTGGCATTAACTCAACTCGCCGTGTTTGGAGGAAGAAAAATGCTGCCTATGACCCCCAAAACACCGTCCCCACTGTCAAGCATGGAGATGGAAACATTTTGCTTTGGGGATGTTTTTCTTCTAAGGGCACAGGACAACTTCACCGCATCAACGGGAAAATGGACGGAGCCATGTATCGTAAAATCCTGAGTGACAACCTCCTTCCCTCTGCCAGGAAATTGATAATGGATCGTGGATGGGTGTTCCAGCACGACAATGACCCAAAACATACAGCAAAGGCAACAAAGGAGTGGCTCATGAAGAAGCACATTAAGGTCATGGAGTGACCTAGTCAGTCTCCTGACTTAAATCCAATAGAAAACCTATGGAGGGAGCTGAAGCTCAAAGTTGCACAGAGACAGCCTCGAAACCGTAGGAATTTAGAGATGATCTGCAAAGAGGAGTTGACAAATGGCTCCTAAAATGTGTGCAAACTTGGTCATCAAGTACAAGAAACGTTTGACCTCTGTGCTTGCAAACAAAGGTTTTGCCACTAAGTATTAAGTCTTTTTTTGTTAGAGCGTTCAAATACTTATTTCACTTAATGAAATTCTGAGACTTTTTATTCCTTTGTCATTGGACAAACTTACAAAATCAGCGAGGGGTCAAATAATTATTTCCTCCACTGTATGTGTAGCCCTTAGTGCACACCTGTGTATGTGAATGCACCAATGCCCACAAGGTTTCTCCATGTAAGTGGTTAATAGAGTGCCCCGTCCACCCCAGGACATGAAGCCAACATGTAGGAGGCCCTGGCAATAGACATCCAAAGACCTCCACAGAGCATAGGATTCATAAGAGGGCAACCGCACTAACAATTGCAGCCCCCACCTAAATAAGGGCAGAGGAGAACCCAGGAAGGAGGAAGGGGGCACCTGGGCAGACCAGGTAATGGGCCCAGTGACCCAAAGATCAAAGTACCTGCTAGGGACACAACAGAGCCAGGAGGGCCAGCAAGCAGTCCCCAGGAGTGAGCCAGTGTACTACTGGGCTCCCTGCCCCATACGCTCAGAACCACCAACGCTCTAGCGGTCGGGGGGCATCATCCAACGGCAGGGAGTGTTGAAGGGGGGAATTGCGGCCCCATAATCAGAAGGTTGCAGAAGGTTCGAATCCTGATCCTCCTAGGTGCCATTGAGCTGCCACTGAGCTTAAGAGGGGCAGTCTGCCTCAGACCCAGGAGACTGTCTCTCTTCACATTTGGGGTATGCAAGAAGACCACCAAGTCCCCGCAGCAGCAATCTCACCAGCCCAGACCTCAAACAGGCAGCAAGATTTCCTCTCAGCCCCCAGACCCAGATGGCGAACAGAGAGCGAGGGTGTGAGACGACCCTATGCCTCCCCTTGCATTCTCAAATGTCGTGTTGGCATGGGTTCTAAAAATTCTTTTAAAATACAGCCATGAAAGGCGCCCGGGAGCAGTGTGAGCTCAGTAGCACCTTGGTGGCACTCGGGATTCGAACGGGCAACCTTCTAATTACGGGTCTTCTTCCTTACCTGCTAGGCCACCACGGCCCCATTATTAACAATGATGTGTTAAATGTGTTTATCATAGGTATACCTCAACTATGAGAGACAAAATGAGAAAACAAATCCAGAAAATCAGATCCTCTGATTTTTTTGCAAATTATGGGGGGAAATTAGTATTTGGTCACTAACAAAAGTTCATCTCAATACTTTGTTATATACCCTTTGTTGGCAATGACGGAGGTCAAACATTTTCTGTAAGTCTTCATAAGGTTTTCACACACTGTTACTAGTATTTTGGCCCATTCTTCCATGCAGATCTCCTCTAGAGCAGTGATGTTTTGGGGCTGTCGCTGGGTGGTAGTAGCCTAGTGGGTAACACACTCGCCTATGAACCAGAAGACCTGGGTCGCTGGGTGGTAGTAGCCTAGTGGGTAACACACTCGCCTATGAACCAGAAGACCCAGGTTTGAATCCCACTTACTACCATTGTGTCCCTGAGCAAGACACTTAACCCTAAGTTGCTCCAGGGAGACTGTCCCTGTAACTACTGATTGTAAGTCGCTCTGGATAATGGCATCTGATAAATGCTGTAAATGTAACACAGACTTCTTACGAAGCCACTTACGTTGCCCGGGCGGTGTGTTTGGAATCATTGTCATGCTGAAAGACACAGCCACGTTTCATCTTCAATGCCCTTGCTGATGGAAGGAGGTTTTCACTCAAAATCTCATGATACATGGCCCCATTCATTATTTCCTTTACACAGATCATTCGTCCAGGTCCTTTTGCAGAATAAAACCCCAAAGCATGATGTTTCCACCCCATACTTCACAGTTGGTATGATGTTCTTTGGATGCAACTCAGCATTCTTTCTCCTCCAAACACGACAAGTATAGTTTTTACAAGACATTTCTATTTTGGTTTCTTCGGACCATATGACATTCTCCCAATCCTCTTCTGGATCATCCAGATGCTCTCTAGCAAACTTCAGATGGGCCAGGACATGTACTGGCTTAAGCAGGGGAACACATCTGGCACTGCAGGATTTGAGTCCCTGGCAGCTTAGTGTGTTACTGATGGTAGCCTTTGTTACTTTGGTCCCAGCTCTCTGCAGGTCATTTACTAGGTCCCCCCGTATGGTTCTGGGATTTTTGATCACCGTTCTTGTAATCATTTTGACCCCCGGGGTGAGATCTTGCATGGAGCCCCAGATCGAGGGAGATTAACAATGGTCTTGTATGTCTTCCATTTTCTAATAATTGCATCCACAGTTGATTTCTTCACACCAAGCTGCTTACCTATTGCAGATTCAGTCTTCCCAGTTTTGTGCAGGTCTACAATTTTGTTTCTGTGTCCTTACACAGCTCTTTGGTCTTGGCCATAGTGGAGTTTGGAGTGTGACTGTTTGAGGTTGTGGACAGGGGTCTTTTATACTGATAATGAGTTCAAACAGGTGCCATTAATACAGGTAATGAGTGCAGGACAGAGGAACCTGTGAGAGGAACCTGTGAGAGTCAGAAATCTTGCTTGTTTGTTAGTGACCAGATACTAATTTTTAACCATAATTTGCCAATAAATTCATTTCTCTCTCATCTTTTTAAGTGGTAGAACTTGCACAATTGGTGGCTGACTTTTTGCCCCACTGTATACTGACAATACCTAACTTTTTGTTATATGTCTTTACGCACTGTGAAGATGTACTTGATGTGGTGACACTAGCATACATGGAGGTGCTGTGCATAAATCTTGATAAATATTTTACATTTTCGTCCGCTGATTCCGAGATGCTTGAAAATACCATGTTATCTCTCATTTTTTTATTTTCTTTGCTTAGCTGTGTTACATTATCAGTTAGAGACTTGACCATTTCCTGCACACTGCACTATTATTCCTAACCCACTTAAAAGCTTTCTTACTGCAATTTTGGGTCAGGGAAGGTCACTTATATATCTTCACCAGCTTTATTTGTATTTAATTCCCCTTTTTATTAAACTATAATTTTTCAAGGACTGGTTGCTTAGATGGTTACAATTTAAGCAGAATGATGCTGGAAACAGTCTGGAACACATCTGGCAGATGAATTGAATAGATCTGTGCTAGTTTGTTCCAGTTTCAGTCTGTTTAAGTCAATCGGTTTCAGATCCCATTCCCTAGTGTCTGTGCTCTTTAATATAATTACTGTAATTCACTCCCTGTTGAGTTCTCACTGTAAAACTGGTAAATGTCAGACATATGAGCCTTCAGTCACAGTAGCATTTAAGTGCTTATACTTCAAATGTCAGCGTTTTAAGAATGTACCTATGTCCGTTATTATTTTTTCTTGCGAAGGTCAAGATCTGCAGCCGAGCAGAGGAACATCCTACTTATATCCTACAGCCTTTCTGCTATATGTGGTTTCTAACCTCGTGCTGAAAGCTCATTATCTTAATCTAATGATAAATGTGAGACTGTCAGAATCAGACTGTTTTACTTTCAATATGAAAGGAAAAGTGGATAGATTGGTAATCATGCTTAATTATGGTTCTTAGTAATGCCAGTTATAGGCTTGATTATTTCAATATTGTTATATGATGAAAGTCTTGAGCTAAAATGCCTTTCATTTGTGAGTGTACTATGTTTGTACAAGTAGCCCTGGTCAATCAGTGAGGGTATTTCAAGGGATGAAATCAAGCACATAGCACATGACTAGCAAGGTACTGAAAACTGCAATTTGTTAATAGAGATTCTGTACTTTCTTGGCTGTCGGTGGATTCTATTGTATGTTGGACATGTGTTTTCAACACCCATTGAATTAATGTGCTCAGTTGTACGAACATCTTATAATACCTTGTACCCAAGACTGTAAAGGGCCTACATTAATGCTCACATTGCATACACTACCATTAAAAAGTTTAGGGTACATTAGAAATTACATAAAAAGACATTAAATGGGTCAAAACGTAAATGATTCATTACATTAATACAAGTTCCCCTTGCCTGTCTATGGTCCTGCGGTGGCTAGAAATGGCGATAGATGTAAAGCTTTGGCCATTTTGCTTCACCAATCAGTAAGCAGCAGCTCAGATGTTGTCATAAGGGGAAGGGTTACCTCCCTTTTATCATTGTCAATGTGAAACACGGCACAGCATACGGTGCACACAAGAAAATGTGTCCTCTGCATTTAACCCATTACCCTTAGTGAGCAGTGGGCAGCCATGAAAGACACCCAGGGAGCAGTGTGTGGGGACGGTGCTTTGCTCAGTGGCACCTCAGTGGCACCTTGGCGGTTCGGAACCTGAACCAGCAATCTTCTGTTTCCTTACCCGTTAGGCACAACCACTACCCTGATTTGTTCGCTCAGAGAATTTCCCTCCCCTAAAAACTCCACTGACCACCATGCCTTCCAAACGTACAAAGCATTCCAAGTGCCACTATCACTATTAAAAGGCTTCATTTGTCATTAGAAAGCCCTTATTAATTGTTTTAGTAGAGTTTAAAACGTAAATAAAATGCACGCTAGTAGAGCAGCTAGTGCAGCAGCAGATGTGAGTTTAACTGCATCAAATTCATTTATTATTCTTTTTGTAATATTTCTATTTGAACCCCTTTCATTACGGGGCAGTGGTGGCCTAGCAGTTAAGGAAGCGGCCCTGTAAACAGAAGGTTGCTGGTTCGAATCCCGATCCGCCAAGGTGCCACTGAGGTGCCACTGAGCAAAGCACCGTCCCCACACACTGCTCCCCGGGCGCCTGTCATAGCTGCCCACTGCTCACTCAGGGTGATGGGATAAATGCAGAGGACAAATTTCACTGTGTGCACCGTGTGCTGTGCTGCTGTGTATCACATGTGACAATCACTTCACTTTAACTTTTAAACTTTCATGGTTTTTCTAAATGACACTAAACAATTTGCAATAGTAGAACGGACTAAAATAACATTTTCTTTTTGTCAAACCCACTTAACCCACCTAAACCCACCTAATTTTATTATATTATTGTTATCTTATAGACTCAAGGATACACTACGTTCATTCCAGAAGACGCTCTGATTTGTTCCATATTCTTCGACCAGATGTTCTGTTTTCTTTTCCACTTTATTGTAAAGAACGTGCGTCCAAAGATCTCCCTCTGTTCATCCATCAGAAGACTTACTTTTTCTGTCAACAAAAATTAAGAGACATGTATTTAGCTTTTATTCTATATCTCATATTTAGTCTTGTTTTTATTATTACATTATATATTACGTTACAGTTATTGTGACAACCTTTTTTGTTGCATCTGGTTGCATTTTGTTGCATCTTGTCTCGTCTTTGTCATGTGAAACAAAAATATTGTTCACAAAAAATATTGTTAACAAAAATATTTTGTCATAAATTTCATTGATGAAAACAACACTATCTGCCAGATATCCCAAGTCTCTCAGAAGTTGCAGGAATCTCTCACATATTGATAGTGGCTCCTTAATGCCTGAAAATTGCATAAAATATCCAGCAAACATGCATGCAATACATTACCATTTCCATCACATGTTCACATGGAATGTGAAGTGGCAGTTTTTGCTAAGGGCAACATGGCATCTAATAACCATTATTTTCCAGATAAAACATATTTCATCCATTTAAAATATTGTCAAACAGAATCTGCGCACTAAAGTGTCTATTCATTTACATTGTGGTGAAACTGGAGTGCAAAATTAACAAAGAAGGAAAATGGAGCTCAAAGCCCAATACATTTTTACCTGGTCAAATGCAGTATGGTCTTGATAAAAACTGATGGTTTTACAATAAAATATGTTAATATATTATTCTTAATATGTATTATGTTTGGGGGTGGGGTTGGAGGTGTTTGCCCAGGGCACCAAATCGGCTAGGACCTCCCCTGAGAATGTGGGAGAGAGAGTACATGTGTATTTGTGGAACACTGCGTGTGCATCCTGATTGGCTTATTTTGCAAACTAAAACAATTAGATTTCATTGTGGGCAAGCTTCATATTCTTGAGTTTATGATAACTTTGAAATCCAATAAATGTTATTGGTACAGTGGAGGATCATGAGCCTGAGCCTGAATTTCAAGAGTGGAGCAAGCTGAATAATCTTATTTAAATTTTTGGTGCTTATATTTTTTACTGTGAATGTATTGCCATTGGAAATTATACACTGAAATTATATTCAGAAACATAGATTATATTGGTATTTAACAGGGTTCAAATGCTGATAAAATTTCAAAATCTGATTTCAAAGGGGGTGGGTTGGGGGAGCATGATAATGTTCCTATCTACAAGTCCAAAATGGCTGAAAATTGAGAAAGTATATCGTGATAATTTTTTTGCCAGATTTAAACTGATTACTTTTTTGGGCGGGGGGGTCTTTATTGTATCTTGGATATGAACACTGGTACCAGCCAGTGCTGCCAGACTCTCCAGGAGGTGTTTTCCACAGGAAAATAGTCCATCTAATTGTAATTAATTGGCACTTCACAGCTTTTGTGGTTGTTTCAGTTGAGTCACTTTGTTGTTAGTTATGACCACATTTTTTCTCTCATTTGGTGTGTGTGTTTGAAATCTTTTCACTCTTTGTGTCGCAGTGTATTGCAGTCTTGTCAGCCACCCATTTGATTGCTATGAGAAGGCTGAATTGATTGATGAATCAATTTACGATAGTTCTTTCACACCTTAAACTAATAATTCTGCCCCATCTCACTGCGTATGTCATAGATGGCAGCTTTTTTTTTGCTATTGTTTTCCTCCAGCAGTGGAAGGATGGAAAAAGTGATCTTCTGCAACCAATAACACATTTTTCTGTTGAATCCTTGTCCATCATAGTGATGTTCACCGCATACGTTGAAAAGTAGTCTGAATATTAATTTTTTGTATTATTTGATTGGCTGGTGAGCTTGAATTTTTTTTTTCGGAGACACGATTCAGCTGTTACTCTGGTTTGGAGGGTTAGATAGGTGTTCATGCAATGGTTTGAAAGTGATGCCGTCTGGACATTGTTTCAATGGCGGGAATGAATCTGTGCTCTCCCGTGTAGTGACGGGTGTGTGGGACCAGAGGCTGGAGGGGAGTTAGACAGAAACGGTCAGTGCCAGGGGAACCGGGAACCATAAGAAGTGGAAGCAGGAGCAGCGTCTTGAGGGGAGCAAAGGGTAGCAACCAAGAGCAGGTAAGGATCATCCAGGAATCATGGTCTGTGTTGAGTGGCCGTCAAGAGAGTGATCAGTTTGTGTCTTCAGGTGTGAGCAGCCCTTTTATACTCGCCGACGTGCTGGGTTCAGTCTCTTTCCAGGTCGGCTACTGAATGTGGGACAGTGTGACTGCAGTCATGACATTATGTCATGATAAAATATTACTTCAGGCAGCTTCGAATTATCTGCTCTAAATGATGCAATCAAGTTTTAAACACAAAACGAGTCATAAGGAAATGCAAGATAAACAAACATCCAAAATCCATTACTACATCTCTATTTGACTCTGAAAAAAAGATTTCGATCCTGATTAGACTTTACAGGGTCAGTCCCCACACACTGCTCCTCGGGTGCCTTTCATTTCGTTGTGTGAACCATGTGCTGTGCTGCAGTGTATTACAATACTACTGCCTGTAACTACTGATTGTACATTGCTCTGGATAGGGATATAAATGTAAGAATAATGTATGAATAAATGTAAATGAGAAGAATAAAATGAGTAAAACAAAGGAGGATGTTGTTGAAGAAATGTCTTCATGTTTCAGATCAATAGGGCATCATAGTTTACTCATCAACTATCTTCCATTTGAAGGAGATTAAAGCTTTGAGTCTTGGCAATGGTAAAGGTGTGTCCTGGCTGATCATGTTTATGCCACATAACCGCAAATATAGGACTGCATATGGAATGGAAAGATTGGATTTCTGTCTCCCTGTACGAGCCTGAAACAAATCAGACCACATTTAGGGAAAATATTGGATTTCAGTCACTTCAGCTTGGTGAAGTGAACTTTTGTGGGGGGAGACTGTTTCTGGTGGAAATGAATTTCTTCAGGATTTGATGTGTGTGTGTGTGTGTGTGTGTGTGTGTGTGTGTGTGTGTGTGTGTGTGTGTTTAGAGCTGTACAGACACTGTGTGTATAGTTCATCTTTTTTTTTTTTTCCTTCATTCTTCTGGTAAATTATTTCTGGTTACTTTGATTAGTTAGCTATTGTGACACATGAAATCCAGACAGATCTTTGAATAGTGGTGTGCTTTTTCTCAAGCTCAAAGGATTCAACACCTATAGAGGAAGGGCAGGTTGATCTATATATCAAATTATTGAAAACTTTGTCGAATTAACTCTTAAAACTGTGACAAATACAAAACTGCAATGCTTTGTATTGTGTCAGCTTCTGACAGAACATTTCAATGAGTGTAGTATAAGTATTATTTAACTCACTCACTATTCATGTTGGCTTAATTCACATTAGTTTTGTGGGTGCAAGAGCTTGTCCTGGGTCATTGGGTATAAGGCCGGATCACACACTATGTGGGGTGCCAGCCCACCAAAGGGCTAGTTATAATTATAATAATTATAATCATTTAAAACAAAATTAATATGAAGATATCTTTACACCTTCTGTTGAAGTCAAAATTATGCTTGGCAGAAATTGCAGAAATTTTACGTGCTCTCCCCATGTTGGTGCAGGTTTCCTATGGGTTCTCAAGTTCACCTTCCACTACCCCCAAGGGAATAGATACTAGGTGAATTGTCTGTAGGGGTGAATGCGAGTGTGACTAGTGTGTCAATGGTGTGTGTGTGTGCTGGCATGATCTGGACTGGTGATCTGCAGCCATGATGTGAGAATTTATTGTGCTTTTTAATATATTGGGGGGAGAGGATTAGAGGCTAAAAACAAGTCTGGTGTCTATTTTTAGTCTTGTTCTGTGCAGTTCTGTGATTCTCATCACTGTAAAGGTATGTGTTAATGATTCTGGCTTTTATGAGGAACACCAGTTGGTGGTGCTGTTTTACCATATTTAATTTGTTTATGAAAAGTTTGCATCTTCTCAGGTTCCAAAATGCCACACACATATATATTTTAATTTTATGGTTTTATTGTTAGATAGCAATAAATTATTTGATTACAATTTTATTTTTACTTTACAAAGACTCATTTTATGTAGGCTCCCAAACCTCTGTAAGCACATTTGCAAAAGTCTGCAAAAGTGTGTGCACTTCTGAATAACACTGATTACATCTCTTCATTGTCAACAGGACATAAACATGACTTGCAACAATAATAGGATATGGTTAGTCTGTCTCTGCCTCTTTCTTTCTTTCTTTCTTTCTTTCTTTCACTCTCTCTTCCTTCCATCCTCTGCCTGTCACCCCAAGCATGAGCTCCCACACCACAGAACCAATATTTAAATATTTACCCCACATTTGATGATAGAATATCTGTTAGCAGATTCTTCACTGTAGCTCTTCTGGAGTGTATTGCTGTTAATCAGACATTTCACAGAAAGAAAATCGATTAAACTTGGTTCTTAACTTTTTTTATCTGTTGTCTTTTGAATATATGCATTCTGTTTAGTAAAGACCAGTGGGGTGTTCTCAGTAAATGCCTTCAGTTACAGTCCTGAATACTTTCTTTTTTATGGATACACTACACCTTACTGATCAGTAATAAAACTAGGTGTAGATACATATAATCAATAAAATATATTACAGGGAACAGTGTCTCTCATACACACACACAACATGGTGATGAGTTTCCGTAGCTATGTAGTGTTGGCAGCGTGTGTTTGTGCTGCCATCTATTGTCGTACTGGCCTCATGAGGAATGAAGATGTATTTTCAAAAATACAAGTGAGCAGTGTAAGGTTTATCTATAAATAGATAAAAGAGTCAGGAAGGGGTTAACCCATAAGGCTGAAAAAATACATCCTACACACAGATACGCACTTTTAATGTAAACACCCAAAACAAGCCTATACTGTGATGCTATGTTCAGGTAGTTCCAGCTGTCTTAGATCCTGGCCCACTACAGAGGGAGAGAGAGCAGGCATCAAATCACTCACCTGAGGAGTTTCACTCTGCCTCTGACTTCTAAGTCAGATCGAGCACTGCCCCTCTCTCTCTCTCTCTCTCTCTCTCTCTCTCTCTCTCTCTCTCTCTCTCTCTCTCGGCCCATGGGTTAGGTTTCATCTTTCAGACACTGTGTGTTTAGGAACATGTGCTCGGGGACTGACTTGCTTTTTGCCAGTTCAGCAACTGAACACTAAGACGTTCCCAGCCTGGGTAAAAAATTGGATTATCGATGTCTACGGCAGAGGTACTTTTCTGGAGTAGAAGTGGGACTCCTAGAACCTCCATCTAAAAAATCTGGTTTGTTTTTTCTATTTTCTTTTTTTTTTGACGTGGAGTTGAAGCCATCATGGAAACCAGGTGCTGCTTTAGGAAGGCACAGACTTGTGAAAGAAAAAGGGCAAGTGTGCACTAGAGTCCCACCCCCCCACTGACCCCCTCAACAGCTGTTCCAGGCAGCAGCAGTGAAGAGCGAAGTGAGGGAGAGAGTGAGGGGGAGAAAAAATGAGTTTGCCGACCAACTGTGTGTTCCTCCCTCAGACAGACCGTTCGTTTAAAGCCAGACATGGGAATATCTGCGGGTCACCATGCGCTGTCAACCGGCCTATTGACATCGTGCAGAAACGCCGGCGGTAAAGTGTTCACTTTTTCAACTCTGTCTTTGCTGCTCTTGGCTTTTTAATTCTGTTCTGTCTGTGAGAGGGCTGATTGTTATTAGGAGGCTTTACTGATGTACCTAAATATGTGGTGGGATAGCAAAGTAGGCACACTTTTCTACCTCACACCACTACTGACTTTCCGACTAGGGAAAACTTTACCTTTACTCATATTCCACAAGTATCATTTACTTTCACTGAGCATGTGTACCTACCATATTCATTCTTTTTTCAGTTGAATATAGGTATAGTGGAAACAAAAGTGAAGCCATTCTTTTTTGATTGGATTCATTTTCAGCTTTCTACAGGTTTTGAGCCAAAATTAGCTTAATTCCCTCCACCTTGAATAAAGCCCTAGTTTCGTCTCAGAAAAGCTACCCCAAAGCATAATACTGCTACGGTATGGTCTGTTGTTATGTTTGTTTTATTTGGTGATGCACCAAAAAGGCCTTTTGGTTTCATCAGATCATAACACATTTTCCATCATGCTTTTGGGAAGTATTTGTTGCTATTTTTTGCTGTGAATAGGATGTTTTTCTTTGTAAGAAGAGGCTTCTGTCTTGCACCCCTACCCCATACTCCAGACATATGTTGAATACAAGAGATTATCACATGTACTACACAACCTGTACTTGCATCAGTGTTGCTGTATGTCTCTTGGCAGCCTCCCGGTCTGGTTTTTGTCTTTTTATCAATTATGGATGGATGTCCAACATCACTGTTGTCCAAAATTACCTCCACTTTTTGATGACTGGGGGCAGTGGTGGCCTAGCGGTTAAGGAAGCGGCATCGAAATCAGAAGGTTGCCAATCGAATCCCAATCCACCAAGGTGCCACTGGCGTGCCACTGAGCAAAGTGCCGTCCCCACACACTGCTTCCCGGGCACCTGTCATGGCTGCCCACTGGTCACTAAGGGTGATGGGTTAAAAGCAGAGGACCAATTTTGTTGTGTGCACGTTTGCTGTGCTGCAGTGTTTCACAATGACAATCACTTCACTTTCACTTTCACTTTGTTCCATGGTATATAATGATCTTTAATCAGAAATTTTACAATTCTTCTTACTGGTACCTTTCAACAAAGAGATCCCTTTGATTCTTTTTTAACCATGGCATTTGCTGCAGCAGGCAAATATATCTGGAAATATCAGGAACATCTCACTTGAACTGCTGAAGTTTATTTGGAGTTAATCAGAGTGTGTACTCAAGAAAACACTGTATTTTAATGAAGAGGTGCATCAACAAAGTATTAGTTTATGGGTAAGCCCATTTATTCAACCAACATATCATACTTTTTGTGCTATTATTGTAAATATTCAACTTTTTTTATTTGACATGTATTTTTAAGTAATTATACATCACATTAAAGGTGGTAAACATTTTGACACCATGTTTTTGTTTAACACTACAAAGTTAGTTTTATGGATTCCTCAGTCACTCCTTATTACTCTCAAGACGGCACTTTATCATCATCACCAGCTTCAAGACATGGTTATTAAATGAAAAAATGAAAAAGTCCTCAGCATAGGGAATTCTCTCAGGACTGTTGAAAAACATCCCCGTTTTCCTAAGGTGGCCAAGACAAGCTAAAAATCTAAAAACATGATTATTCTTTTTCTGTTAATTATGGCATATTTTAACAAAAAAAGTGTAGCAAAATGTTGTGAAATGTTTCTCATCCCTTTATGCATTTCTGTTTTGTAAGTGGTAAGATTTGAGCTCTCTGTGGGTTTCTCTGAGTGTTTGTTACAAGGTGGTAAGCAAGGCTTAGATTTTACTGTGGCTCCGTCACACATATGTACCACAGCGGCAACATCAGTGATGTGTGTGGTGGGGATTACCAATACCAAATATATCAAGCCTCTTGGTAATTGTTGTGCAGTTATGAGTCAGGCCTGCATCACACAAACCTTGAAGAAGCTCTTCCTGTTTCTGCCCTTAATCAGTTATGTCTGGTAACAAAGTTGTCCTTACTGTCTTAAGGTTCCTGTAGTGTTTTGGGACTGTTGGTGGGATGGTAATATAAATGATCAGGTTCTCTATTGCTCGGATGTTTCTATAAGCAACTACCTGTTTGAGGGCTTCTGTTGCATTATCTTGCCTACATCAAGCCCTGCTGTGTTCATATTATCTCTTATAAAAGCTGAAACCATGAATGACGTCAAACCCACAATATGAGGTCAGACACACAAGCTACTTTGTCTGTTTGTGTGAATTAGTGTGACTGTCTGTGTCTGCCTATGAGATTTCAAATGTTGCGTGATCCAGCATAGACAATGAATTTGCATTTGGGTGAGAGTTGGATGTAGGTTTAGTCTTGTTATTTAGAGGCAGTAGAACATCATACACATATTATTGATTTTCCTAGGTCCTCAAAAAGCAATGAAAACAATTGCTTTATTGGATTGTGTGTGATGTGGTATGTGATACATTATGTATGATGTGTTATGCTTTTAGTATTTTGTTTTGGTTTTATTGTTGTGTTTATTGTATTGTATATTGTATTGTCTGCTTTTTGCTATGTGTTGAGTGTATTAAAATTGGTTACATAATAGTGTTTTTGTGCGTGTTGTCTAAAATCACAGTTAAGAGTTTAAGAAAAAAATCAGCATACAGCATAATTTTTTTCTTTTCTTTTATGACACATCATCTATTTTACATATACTATTTACAACACATTATATTGGCTTTATTTGTATATGTGATCTATAGATACTTTTTCTGACGTAATTTACTTGTAAATTACAAGAATCATAGATTCAGCACTTGAGTACTGTTCATATTTTGAACTGTACAATATGCGTTACAAACATGCGAAAGTGAACTCTACTTATATTTTAATGACACACAAAATGATTCTGCCTTTACACAGTGTCATGATGGGGCAGTGGTAAACCCAAATCGCCAAAGTGCCACTGAGCAAAATACCGTCCCCACACCCTGCTCCCTGGGTGCCTTTCATACCTGCCCACTGTTCATCATGGTGATGAGTTAAATGCAGTGGACACATTTTGTAGAGATCACCGTGTGCTGTGATGCAGTGCTTCGCAATGACAATCGCTTCACTTTTAAATGATGTGTATCGTACTGTCATTATGACAATACACTGCCCTGTTTTGTCTTTTATTGCTTGTGTTGTTGTATTGCTGTGTTACGGCAGTATGAAATGGTGTGTATGGTTTTTCTTCGCCGATCTTGCTTGCTGGTCTTTCTCATTGCATGTGGTGTTTTGAAGGTCTGCTCCAATGGCTCACTGTGGTTGTTTTGTTCCCATGTTCCCCGGCGGTGCGGCAGCAGTGCAGCCCTGTGTGTGTGGAGCAGCAGGAATGTCTCTCTCACCAGCACCTCTCTTAACGGGGTAATTGGGTGAGGAAGTGGCAAGACCTGCCTCACTGTAGGGCATAATTTGCTGCTTTTATTGAAGCAGACTCATTAGCCCCATCTGTACCTGTTTGCCGTTCCCCTCATTGTTTTGGCAGGGGGAAGTGTGTAATTGGCCAGCTCAATGGGTGACAGGCGTTCTGAGGTAGTGGATCAATGGAAGACCCTAAAAAAGACCCCTTCTACCGCTGCCTTAATCAGAACGATACACATAGGCACATCCTGACACTGATCAGTATATGTGTGTGTGCACCATTGTGTGGTCCTCCCAGTACTGCTTGACGTAAGCTACAGCTCACGCAGAACCATCGATTGATTTTAAAGATCTGAACCGGCCATGCTTACACAATATCTTTTTTTTCTGCTGCATGGTGCTCCAGTTTACCAGCCTGACAATATATATGGGCAACTTGCATATATGGGCAACTCGTCTGTGCCAGAAATGGCTGAACTATGAATGTTTGTGTATCTTTGTGTCTTCCTGACAGTGAGAATTGTTTATTCAAGAGCTCTGTACATGTGTGCATTTGCACACAAGGTGTGAGTGGTGTGGACGTCTCACCAAAAAGGGCCATTAGCTGCGGTGGCATCAGGAATGCTCTGTTTTGATTTCATTGTGCCACACCTGCAAACCTCCAAAACCACCATCCTTTGACCCTCCTTTCCTGATTTGAGCTCGGTGTGTGTTCAGGAGTGATAAAATGGGATGGCGTTGGGAGAGGGAAGTGCATAGTTTCTGCTTAATGCCAAATTGTGGTTCTGCATCAAACATACTTTTATGTTTTACTTTTATGTAAAAGACAACAGTTACTATTCTGAAACTGGCATGTTCTCTAGTGTAATGTCAAAAGTTTTCCTTGGGATTTACATAAATAAAGACCTGCTAGTTGTCTATATCAGAACATGAACTCAATGATGGTTTAATGGAATTATTTCAAAGAAATGTACAATTTTCTTGTTGTTTTTGGTGAGGCATTATTATTTAGTATCCTTTTTTAACATTTAAGCAGCATTATTAACCTATTAAAACAAGCAAGCTGATTATAAATCTTCTATATTGCATTTTTGGTGTACAGTAAAAGAGGGCTACACTGTAAAAAATACTACAGCTACTCAATAAAATTAAGGCAACACATTACATGCAATAATATTATTATATTATTATTATATATTACTCATACACAGTATCCTTGCTATTGTGAAAATGTGTTGTGCACTGTCATGTACACATGTAAAGTGGAAATATTTGCTATATACTCTACCAGGCCTGTACTCTTATCTTGCTGTGTGCAAACTTTAGACAAATATAGAAAAAGATGACTTCACCATATGACTTATTCAGACATTTTGGACTCTTTGGACTAACACTGAATCATTTTGACATTAAACTTTAAAAATTTACACAAAAAAACTTTTGTGTAAATATGTATTTATGGGGGCAGTGGTGGCCTCTTCCCTTACTTTCTCCATGCCGTGCTCATCTTCACCAGATGGGTTGGGTGGGAGGTAATAAACCTCTGCTCTTCTTGCCTTTTTTACATTTTTTGCAGCTTTCTTGTCATCAGGGTGTTTATGTTTCAGTGCATTGCATGTAACCTCGGGAATACCAAAGCATCTTAACTTTGGTCTGTAGTTTGCCATTTTGTATTTAATGCTATCCACTGATGCCAGAGGAGCTCCCACTATTCTTCAGACATGGGTTTACATTTACATTTAAGGCATTTGGCAGACCACCTTATCCAGAGCAACTTACAACGTGCTTTCATGTTACCATCGATGAACTGATCAGTTTTGGTTCATTAGGACCCCCAACTATGAATACAATCTTTTTATTCACTATGTTGTACTTTCTATACAAAAGTTAGACAATAAGAAGGTTACAAGAGCAAGGTCTTGAGCTGACATTTGAAAGTGCTTAGTGACTGAGCTGTTCTGACCTCAAGGGGAAGTTCATTCCACCACAGAGGGGCCAAGACAGAGAAGAGTCGAGATTAATGTTGATGAAGTACCACTCCTTCCCTCTTCTTCCACATGAATGTTCCCGACTCATAAACTTTTTTTCTGGAATCTGTGATGTTTTATACCCCTTATAGCAAAAAAATCTAGCAAGTCTTAGTTGCTTTAAACATGACATTCTTTCTGCAGTTAAGATACACATACCCTGTCAGTTTAAACTTTCTCTCTGTTCATTTATGTGTGAATATAGCTGAAGGCATGAAAAAGCTGATGTGCGTGGTTATGTCATCTTAAAATGAAACATTAAATACGGGGGGGGGCAACTACTTTTACTATATATGTAGCCCATTGTTAAACTTGTTTTAATGGCCCTCTGGCATCATTGGGGGTCCTACAAGTCTAAGCCTTATCAGCGCTCTTAGTTTGTATACTTGATATTCTATAGAAATCGAACGAGAATTGCTGGTGTCTTCCCATTGTAAGTCGCTTTGGATAAAAGCGTCTGCCAAATAAAGTAAAGTAAAGTAAAGTAAAGTAATGTCTTCCTTTTACCTTCAGAGATGAAGTGACCAGGTGAGCAGTACTAGAGGCTCGGAGTATAGGAGGTCCAGTGCGAGGTATAATAAGGGCTGTGAGGTAGGATGGTGCTACTCCATGTTTGGCTTTGTAGGCCAGCATCAGTATTTTGAATCTGATGCATACCGCTACTGGGAGCCAGTGGAGGGAATGTAGCAGAGGGGTGGTTTGGGAGAATTTGGGAAGGTTGTGTTCTGAAAAGTGCTTCAGCAACAGAGAGAACTTGCAGGGAGGATGGGTAAGCAATGTATGTAAAAATGGACTGGGCTAGTTTGTAAAGAATGTCCAGCTTGATATTTTGAGTTTTCAGCAATGTGCCATCCTTTCTGTAAGTTTCATTGTCTCTCTCAAGATTAATTTCAGTTTCAACAGAGAATCATGAAATTATGAATTCAGTTGGCCATGACATCTACTCTTGCCTAATGAGCTTACAGATGAACTACATGAAACAGGGGAAGCTTGTTCAGTGTCACTTCTGGAGGTTGCATTAAGGGATTGTTGTGATATGACCCCTTCACTGTAACTGTCACTGTGTGGTTCTGGATAGAGCTGGAGAATAACCTTAATTGTGGCTGTGTGCTTAATATGTCATGTAGAGCTGGGAATCTGCATCTATATACTGAAGGCTTGTGTGATATTTAATTGAATTCACAAAATCAACATTTCTGTGACTGACACAGACCAAATATGTTGAACAGATGTAACGCTTCAGTGTAACCATTCTCTTCCCTGCAGTACTGTAAGCTGTAAGGGGATACTTGTCTACTGCGTTCCAAAAGAAAATATCTGATATGCTCTTGGTACCAGGCACTGAATTTCTTAACAATGAAGTAAACACTGCCTTCCAAGATCAACATGTGTATGTTCTCTACAAAGTCTGGGATCTCTCCTGTGGGTCCATAGGACAAGATCATCCCAGCTGAATATCTTGTTCTATGGTATATGGTATACAGATTTGGACATCTGTACACTTGTTAGCTGAGAAACTGTCTTGCAGAGTTCCTCTACCAATTCAGAAACACTATCCTCCACAGCACATTCTTCTTCTTCAAGTTTGAATCAATGATTTGCCTAATTTGCCTTGATAAATATGTACAAAGAGCACTTTGTTTTAAAGGAGCGCAGACAATTGTGATCAAGACTTAATTTCCCACCTCCAAAGTACTGTACTGTATCCTAATGTGTTGCAGATACGTTTGAGCACCCTTTTATAGTGCTCTGAATCCACAGAGTTTACACATCCATTTCAACTGGAGGCTCCTGAGGACTTAAGGCTTTATGTAAATCACATTTATCACCTTCACAGAAAATATTTTATGTAAAAATTAAATATCTAGACTGTATTGTCTGTGTAACTTTGGAGTTCTGCCACAACTAATGTACACATTCTTCTTTAATATCCTGCTCTGACATTCAGACATTTTCAGACATAGCCCAGCGCAAAGGAATGGTCCACGAAAAACAAGTTTAACAATGGGCTACATATATAGTAAAAGTAGTTGCCCCCCCCCCGTATTTAATGTTTCATTTTAAGATGACATAACCACGCACATCAGCTTTTTCATGCCTTCAGCTATATTCACACATAAATGAACAGAGAGAAAGTTTAAACTGACAGGGTATGTGTATCTTAACTGCAGAAAGAATGTCATGTTTAAAGCAACTAAGACTTGCTAGATTTTTTTGCTATAAGGGGTATAAAACATCACAGATTCCAGAAAAAAAGTTTATGAGTCGGGAACATTCATGTGGAAGAAGAGGGAAGGAGTGGTACTTCATCAAAAAAAAGAAAAAGGTGCTTTGACAGGAAGTGCTCCTCAATAAAAAAACTACTCAATTGCACTAGATTCATTCACATGGACTTACTTAGTCAAAAGCTTATATTCATGTTATTAGAAGTAAATATATATATCATTGGATAATATGAAACAACAGATGTTTCTGATAGTTCAGCAATAAAGTCATTCAGAGTTTTCATGTGGCTAGTATCATATTGCAGTGTGAACGTCATCGACCTGCATTGGAGTCCCTGTTTTTTTTGTCCCGTTTTTGGGACATATTTAATATCTGTACTCACACCCCCAGTCACACCCCCATGCTGTCTTATCTTCCGGTCCATCCAAGCAGTCTACTTTGACGTCATGGGAATGGCTGCGGGGTACAGGGGGAAGCTTTCAGGAATGCAGTGGTGGCATTCTCTAAACCTGCTGTGTGTGTGAGTGTGTACATATTTATATATTAGTGGGGACATGTCCTCACAAAGACAGAAAACTATAACATAATAGAAACGTCTCTTGTTGGGGGGGGAATGTGCGATTATCTAGGGTTAAGTTTAAAATTCTCTGTACACATTTGTGTGTGCTTGTGTGTTTGTATGACACCTGTTACTGATCTCTTCTGATCTGTGGATGATGCTAATCAATAGCTGAGTTGTAAAAATAAATCGGGGGGAATGGTGAATTGTATTGTTTATCGAACATATTCTGTGCTGAAGACACTGCACATGGTGGGGGACCTACTGTGTGCCTTTTTATAGTTGTTTAAGTAAAAACTAAATATATTATATCCTAAAACAACATGCATGGTTGTTGTTACATGTCAGATACTCAAATGTAGTTCCAAAGCAGTCAGGTTTTGAGTGCATCATGAACCTGATGATTATTGGCCCTGTTGACTTGCCATATTTGAGAGTGTTTTTGTAAACTATTTACATGTAAATAATATGTGAATTTCATGCAAAGACGTATTTCACAACATTACACATTCTTCCATTTGGAAAATAAAAGTGCTTCACATTTGAAATCAACATAAAAATGTATAAAATAAATTATCATTGGGGTAACCTGGAATATTTAATGAACAGGAGCCATGATAATAAAATCACCAAGAGTTTGCCGAGTTTGCACAGGACCAATCGGGTAAGTGATCTGGATTCGACACTGACAACCTCTTTGCCTTAGATGACCGCATGGCCAGAAAGGGCAATTATATGCAATTCCATGTTTTCCAATGGATTCCATTTCATTTGTTGGATATTTGTTGGCCCTAAATGGACTGTGCATTCATTGGTAAAATAGCACAAGGGATGGAACGGGGGATGTTTGTTATAGAAGGTGGCAAGTAGAGGGCAATGGGCAATAGAATTTAGCCGTGTAATAAATCATGATACTGTTCTGTGAGGATGCACCTAGACCACAGAAGACCTAGAGACCTAGACCACAGAAAATGGTCTTGAGACTGGTCTACAACTACAACACTATGTTGGAATATGCTAGTGATTCGAGTCTGCATGAAGTGATGGATATGTACAGTACTGTTCCATGGTTTTAGGCAGTAGTGGAACTGATTAAAGGTTCTTCATCATCCCAACATTAACTTTTTCAAGAATTTTTGTCTTATTCTCTAGACAGGTAATGTTATTGGTCAATGAGAATAAGGATATTTTACAATAAACAGTGTTTGACACAGGGCTTTTTGTTTCATAAACAGTGGCTTCTTTTCACTGGTTTCTATTGGTGCCTCAGACAGTACAGTGATGCTGCCATGTTTATAGTGGTTGGTGAGGGTGACAGAAACACACAATACAATGAAGGACTGTGTTAAATTTGTATTTTGAACTTCCTCTAAAGCCAGTTGCAGTGTTTACATACAGCTGCCTTTTGATCTTATCTGGAATTATTTTTTGAATGATTTGTTTTTTGGCTGCATCTCAAAATGTCAGATGTCTTGTTCCTCATTCTGTATGTCCTGCATTATGGAAAAGCTGCATTAATTCTGTTTTAGGGTTTAACTGTTAGAATACATACCAACGGTGAAGCAGTCATATTCTTCTGGCTAGTTTTGTTTTTTGACTGTGTAAAAACTTACCTCTGCTTCACATCAGTCAGATTACAAGCACCAACAGTAGAATGGAACAAAACAGCATCCACCCAAATTAATGTTTGTCTTCATACATGAGATTTAAAGAGCAACGTATAGTGGTAGAGGTTTCTTCCCATGAACAAAGACAAGCCACATTTGCAATGATCATTGTCATCTGTCCTGCTGTGACATTTATGCCTGTTCATAATTATTGTCTCAGTAATTATATCTCAAGTATTATTTGTGCTGATGATTAAGTAATAAATGAATTGATTTCATTAAAGTGTTATCAGGCACTACATGCGGGAGATACAGTTCACATAAATCAGGGCTTCTCATTACCTTTACTGACAAAGAGCAAAGTGCAGCTCGACGTGTCATAGAATCCCTGAGCAAACATGTTTCCCAATGCCTATGGATAAGCAGGGGCCGCCACTTTCTCACCGCAGATCACACAGCACAGGGATCAGATGACCGCAGAGCTGGAGGGATGTGGAGGCAACCTCGCTCCCCCTCTTGCTGCACTCCGCACATAAACATCCAGAGCTGATCTGACGCTGCTGGGATAGCAGGGCTCCTCGCTCAACAGCAATGGAGATAATTATATTTCAACTGATTATTCTGGCTGATAAAAATAATAATTCATATTTTTAAAAAACACATTTTATCAGCAGCATGTTTGTGTGTAAGCATTATCAAAATCACTCTGTCATCATCAAGAATAAATATGGAAGTAATTGTTAGAAAAAACCTCCAATGAGCCCCATATACTTCCATTTGTAGACATTAGACATAGCTGTGTTTCTATGGTTACCTGCTGCCCTCTGGGTGTATATGGGAATTAAACAGTTGGAGTGCTCTGACATCTTTGACAATCTTTGGGGCATTTGATATGATTTAGTTATATATAAGTGTTCTATGTAAACAGTTAACATGTTGATTTCTATTCAGTACAATAATGATGCACAGTCTGACATTTTAATTACACTCTTCTCGATTTTTTTATAAAATGTGCACCTGAAATATATATTTTAAAATTTTTAGAGGAAACCCAAAAGCCTGCAGGTCTCGAACCCTTCTGTGTCAGGATAGAAAACACAACTGTCTCAAAGCCAACTGGATATAAAACATGCTACACAAAGGTCAGCCTCTACTGAGCCTGTTACACTGTTGACTGCTTTTTCCTGCTGGAGCACTCAGTTTCGCAATCCAAAAAAATTCACTGGTTCCCTGTGACCAGAACCTCTCCCACGAGTCAGCCAGGATCCGACGGCAGTCCACCATGAATGGGAACATTACGTCCAACAGAACAATACAGGGAATGGAGCAGAGTCAAGGTCACCCAGCTCCCGAGCCCTCCTGACTCCTTCTGCTGACGTACTTCAGTCTGTAACTGTTCAGTTTATTTATGTTCAGGCCAGAGTCAAAAGAAAGAGTGGCAGCTGTGTCACTGCGCAGGAAACGTTGCTTCAGCAGCTCCTCTGATGTCCTCACTGTTTTATGTTAGATGACAGTTTCCTTTCAGCAGCTTCCTGGAGGGATCTGAGACCTGGCTTGAGCCAACTGTCCTTCAGCCAGACCTCCAGTGACCCTCTGGGGTTACAGAGGGGGACAGGTCTTTGCGTTAACCGCTAAATGAATGGTCTGACTGAGCAAAATGATGAAAGGAAGGATAGGGACAGAATGTAGAGAAATTCTAAGAATTTAAGTAAGATTTTTTTGCTTGGATTAGAGCTATAGTTCAAGGTTTATCTGGTTTATTTACAGTTTTTCTTCATTGGTTTGGCTCATTTCATTTCTCAAAATAACATGGGCAAATCTGTTAAGAACAGAATGGCATTTCTAATTGATTTCATCAAATTGCAATTGTCTTAGTGTCTCTGTTCATCTTTGCAAATGGTTATGTACAACAGTTAACACAATGAGCCCACATTTAGCACATTTTCCAAACAAATATATAAAATGATTAGTTAATTCTAAGTCTAATTGTTGTTCTCTCCAAAACATGTCAGCATGATTTCATTTTGTAAGTAATCATATTCAGAATCCTCTATTCAATTGTTAAATTAGTCAAGAACACAGACCCATGAACACCATATATGAATTTTTTGGAACATTTGATAAATTCATGACAATTCATGAATTCATGATAAATTCAAAACTTTGAAGGCTGCTTGAAAGTGATTAGTTGTCACATGTGACACACCACAGCACAGCACCCAGTACATTTACTGTTATGCACCCAATGCACCCAGTGCATTTACTGTTACAGTGCATTTACTTCATCCCCTGAGGGAGAAGTGGGCAGCCATGAAAGGTGCCCGGGGAGCAGTCTCTGGGGAGTTTTTCTTTTTTTAGTTTTATACATAATTGTATTATTTTCTTCCACAGTGACAAAACATATAGCTCTTTTGACTAGAAGTGCATACAGAATGCCAAAGGGATGCCGCATTTTGGGGGCGCTGACTATTTATTTGAGAAAGGAATTAGGTTTGCAGGTCATCCATGGTGTTGTGCTGAACCATCCAGGTATTTTTGGTGAATGCGAATGTGCCAAAGCAATTGAGAAAGGTCTTTGAGATTTTGATGGTTTATATGGGAAAGGAATCTAGTTTTTGAAAACAGTTTTGGGAGGGATATGGACTTAGTGAGCTGCTAGTGAGCTCAAATGCAGAACTGTAAGTTTTAAGAATGCAGATTCTGTTTCAAGAAATGAACCAAACCAACAGAGAAAACTATAATGCAAGGTTGCTGCAATTTGCAGTTGTAGCACTAGATGGAGCTGCTTCCTTAAAAAAAAAACACTGAATGTTTGTAAACAGTTTGTGAAGTGATTGTGATTGTCACTTGTGATACACAGCAGCACAGCAGACAGTGCACACAGTGAAATTTGTCCTCTGCATTTAACCCATCACCCTAAATGAGCAGTGGGCAGCCATGACAGGCGCCCGGGGAGCAGAGTGTGGGGACGGTGCTTTGCTCAGTGGCACCTCAGTGGCACCTTGGCGGATCGGGATTCGAAAAAGCAACCTTCTGATTACGGGGCCGCTTCCTTAACCACTAGGCTACCACTGCCCCTGCCACTGCCTCCGGCTAGGGCTGGAGCTCATTTCCACCACGACCTCTTCACAAGCCAAGCTTACAACACACAGCAGCAATGGCGGAGCAGATCCTGTGTTTGCCTTAAGAGTACAGCCTGCACTTTTCTATAATTTTTATCTCATGTTTTCTTTTTTTTTTTGGAACAACACTGGCTCCAGTCCACAAAAAAAAACAATCAAGCTATGCTGCCCAAAGGGATGCCTGCATAATTGGGTCACTCTAAACACATCCTTCCTTCCTTGAAATCCAGCAAAGGCACTGGAAGACAGAAATAGCCCTTCGTTTAATCCCACGAGATTGCATCAGTGTCTTTGCGGAGAGATCTGACCATGGTCTGCAGCTCAGTGAGCTGAGAATGAGGCAGGCGGTCGCCAGAGGAATGGATGGGGAATCAGCAGAAGGCTCAAATTGTCCTCAAAGATGTCTTTTCTGGCTTTTCTTTTCTTGTCTCATCCTTTCTTCTGTGTGAATGTGAATGCAGGCGTCACATGACTGTTTTGTAACATTTGTGCCTGTTGTGCCATTTACAGACTCTAGAAAGGTTGATGGAGCTGAGCTTTAGCATCATTTAAAACCAGCAAAAAAAAAAGCTTCCCAGTGCCTGTGCACACAGTCTACACAATGAAATGTATCCTCTGCTTTCAACCCATCACCCTTGGGGAGCCCGGGGAACAGTGTGTTGGGAGCTTTGCACAATGGCACCTCAGTGGTACCTTGGTGGATCGGGAGTCGAACCAGCAACCTTCTGATTACAGGGCCACTGCATTAACTGCTAGGCCACCACTGCCCCTAGTATAGCAACAAGTAATTTTCAATTAAACACTGCATTCACCCAGAATTTTTTTTATTTGACAGGGTCAGTGCACATTAATCAACAGGAGAAATAACTATAAATGAGAGTTAGCTATGTATGCAAGTTTCCATGAATATATAGTGATCTAGTTTTCTAATATTAACAAGCCACAGCTTATGTTGACTATTGAAAGAGCAGTGCCGGTAATTATTGAATTCACTCATATGGCATTTTCATTCTTTGAATAATATCAGCAGAGACTGTGGACAGACAAAAGTACATTTATTATTATTTTGTGTCCATGATGCCTCTGAGATTGAGAACATTTATGAAAATGTCATTAGGAGCTGCTACACTATATAGCAGCAGCAGTAAAGCTTGGATAGTTCCAAACTAAATATGTGTCTTTCTTTCCCTGTCTGCAGTTTCGATGTTGACAATGGGTTCTCTCTGGGCCGGAGCCCCTTGGACCCCCAGGCGAGTCCAAGTTCGGGACTTGTCCTGCAGGCCAACTTTCCCCACAGCCAGCGGCGCGAGTCCTTCCTGTATCGCTCAGATTCGGACTTCGACCTGTCTCCTAAAGCTATGTCCAGAAATTCGTCCACCGCCAGCGAGCTGTATGTCCCCTCTCACAGTTACAGTTTCAGCATTAAATTTTTTTTAAAAACTTCATTAAGTTTTCACTGAAATTGACCATCTAGCTCAGTGATATGCATGTGGGTGAATTATGAAAAAAATGAATTAATGTAGGCACAGAGTTGGTGGTAGGAGTGTCTTTATTTCATAATTCTGCTTTGGAGAGATACCCAAAGTGCATGTACAGTGTTTCACAAAAGTAAGTACACCTCACATTTTAGGAAATGTTTCATTATATCTTTCTTGGGACAACGCAGAAGATGTGACACTTTGAATCAATGTAAAGTAGTCAGTGTACACCTTGTATAACAGTATAAATTTGCTGTCCCCTCCATATATCTAAACACACTAACATTAATGTCTAAAATGGAACAAAAAAAATTCCAAATTGTGCCCAATTTTATGAGATACTGTGTCAAAGGTTTGGACACACCTTCTCATTTAATGTGTTTTCTTTATTTTCATGACCATCTGTTAGAATAATCAATATGTCAGCAGTTTTTGCTGTGCTAATCCCTTCAGCTTCAACCTTTACTGTGAAGCTCAACTCTTCTTTCCTGGTGGCCAGAAAACTTTATAGGTTCCTACACAGAAAGAGTTTCCATAAAATGTGATATTGGTCTTCTGTGTGATGGCTGTGGGAAACTGTCCTCAGACACCTACATGTAGTGTCATCCAGGCCCCAGATGTGTTGCTTTTAGGATTTGATAAAATGGGACTTGATCATTCTTTAGCTTCCCTGCAGCAGGGGTCCTTTGAATGCTTTATTTGTAACAGCTTGTCCCTGCTGTGATTTCAGACATGGAGAAGACATGATCGTAACACCATTTGCACAGGTAAGTGTAAGAACATTCATAAAATGTGTATTTAACATAGAAATAGAAATCCTATTAAGGGTTTAGTCTAATGGAGGGAGTAACAGTCAAGTGACTAAACTTGTATTTTTTGTATGCATGAAGCAACACTTTTCATTGCCATATTACACACAGACACCATATTCACACCATCTGCCACAGCATTTATACCCTTGACAGGAGAGGTGAAAGAAATTGATTATCATGATAAAGTGGAATTGCATGTATGCTGATCTTCTCTCATAGGTCCTGGCCAGTTTGAGGACTGTGAGGAGTAACTTTGTTGTTCTGACCCATCTGCAAGATCGTGTGGTGACCAAGTAAGGCTTTTCTCCACTTCCTTTAAAGCAACTAGTGAAAGTGACATGAACTAGTTATATTCCTGGCTGGTACAACTAGATTAACGAGTTTGAGTGCAGTATATTGCCCCTTTGCCATTTGCAGGAGAACTTCGATCAACAACCCTGCCTCCATGTGTAATCCCAGTGGACCAGGTCAGCTGTGCTACATTGTTGCTCTTTTGCATGCTGCTTGTAAAGGGCAATCACACAAAAGACCTTACTGACCAATAATTAACATTTATAACATATACTGCTTGAATCAACAGATCAGTTTTCTGGCAGTAGGGCAGTGGTTCTCACACTTTTCACAATGAACACCACCTCAGACTCTGATTCTCTGTTAAGAATGCAGTCAAACACAACAAGTGAGGATGTTACCTGTACTAGACTGATGATATTAATAATAAAAACTATAATAATGTCAGCATCTCCTGTAGTAGCACTAGAGCAGCAAACTGACCACAGTTTGAGAACCAGACATGGTTCCTTGCAGATGAGACATATCAGAAGCTGGCTGTGGAGACACTGGAGGAACTGGACTGGTGTCTGGACCAACTGGAGACCCTGCAGACAAGAAACTCTGTCAGTGAGATGGCATCCAACAAGGTAACTCCTCCCTCAGACTCACAGATGATGCACGGTGAGCATGTGGGAGACACAGACAAACTACTGAATCATGTGACTGGCTTCTCCCACTGTTGCCATTCACAGATTTTGTTGTAAAGGCTTGCACACACCTTCCTCATTCATTCATATTGCATGTGAATGGACCCTGGTTTAGAGTTTAAGCGCTGAAGGGCTGATTGATTTTCACGTGCACCAGAGACACACACGTATTCACACACAGTCACCCCCATTACGTACAAATCTTTTGCCTTTTACTAAAGATTTCCTTGGAGAGGGGCATCAACAAGCCCACAATATTTTTGGTGGCTCTGTTTTGACAGACCTACACTTTTGGGGCAGTGGTGGCCTAGTGGTTAAGGAAGCGGTCACATAATCACTCTCCTTCTTGGTTGAATCCTGATCTGCCAAGCTGCCACTGAGGTGCTACTGAGCGCCTGTCATGGCTGCCCTCTGCTCACCAAGGGTCTCACACACCCCACCCTGATGTGACATGTGAGAAGTGCACACTTGTTTGTCTGAATCTCGCGACTGTGTGCAAGTGAGTAGGAATGGGTGGTAGTAGCCTAGTGGGTAACACACTCGCCTGTGAACCAGAAGATCCGGGTTCGAATCCCACTTACTACCATTGTGTCCCTGAGCAAGACACTTAACCCTAAATTGCTCCAGGGAGACTGTCCCTGTAATACTGATTGTAAGTCGCTCTGGATAAGGGCGTCTGATAAATGCTGTAAATGTAAATGTAAATGTAAATGAATGTGTCTCTCTACCTGCAATACAAAATTCCCAGCATTGTTAGTGTGGTCACCAAATCAACCTCATCTCAACACAACACACATTTTTTTTTTACTGAAAGTGAAATTGAAGTGATTGTCATTGTGAAACACTGCAGCACAGCGCACGGTGCACACAACGAATTGTGTCCTACGCTTTTAACCAATCACCCTTAGTGAGCAGTGAGCAGCCATTAAAACGCCCGGGGAGCAGAGTGTGGGGACAGTGTTTTGCTCAAGAAAACCTCAGTGGCACTTTGGCAACCTTCTGATTACGGGTAGATTCTTCTATAGGGTGGGGTGATGGTAGCCTAGAGGGTAACACACTCGCCTATGAACCAGAAGACCCAGGCTAAAATCTCACTTACTACCATTGTGTCCCTGAGCAAGACACTTAACCCTAAGTTGCTCCAAGGGGGGACTGTCCCTGTAACTACTGATTGTAAGTCGCTCTGGATAAGGGAGTCTGATAAATGCTGTAAATGTAGATTTCCTTAGCAACTAGGCCCCACTGCCCCTGTGATATTGGTTATAACAGATAAGATTTTATATATTTAGTATTTCCCATTTTTACAGCATTTCAGTTGTTTTTAACACATAACATGTATGATTGTTTATTGCTATGTGTGTTTGTTTGTAAAATAGAACACTCAATTTTTTCTCCTTTATAGTTTAAGAGGATGCTGAACAGAGAACTGACGCAGCTTTCAGAAACCAGCCGCTCAGGAAACCAGGTCTCAGAGTTTATTGCCAGCACATTTTTAGGTGAGTGTTAAATTCTACTAGATAGTCCTTAGAATTGAAGTGTGTGTCTGGCATGACACTCCCTCCACCTCATCTTGTCCCCACCCGGGTTTGAATGAGTCTCTTCAATCCATTTATTGTTATGTTTGTCTACTACTTCCATGTGCTTTAGAATGTGCTTCCAGGGAGCAAGGTCAAGGAGATTGGATGAGGCAACATTCCTTGACCCGCTGTCTGTGGTTGCCATGGCAACAGTAATATTATTAGCGTGGCTGTGCGTCAGTACTTGGTGTTTAACTAGCGCTCCTGTGGGGAAAGGCCTTGCAGAAATGGCTGCATATGCAGAAGATGGATTTTATGTCTGAAGCGAGATCCCTCGTTTTTGTCCTCCGTCAAGCTGGGGATGAGTTCCCTGGCATTAGCTGACAGGAAAAGGAAGTACAGTGATGTTGGTGTGGGACCTGTTCCTCTTCACATTAGTGAAACTTTATTGCTGCTGATTTGATGTTTCCCATGCAGAATGCAACAGATCTGGTTTTCAATTTCACATGCTTTCATGAGTTGACGTTCTTCTGTCCTCCAGAGAAACAGCAGGATGTGGAGATCCTTTCCCCACCACTCAAGGACAAGGATAAGAAGAGGCGGCCAATGTCCCACATCAGCGGGGTAAAGAAACTGACCCATAGCCCTAGCCTCGCACCCTGCTGCATCCCACGCTTCGGCGTCAACACTAACGAAGAGGGCCTGCTGGCCAAGGTGGGTGGCCTTAAAGCATTGGGTCATGCTGAGAAGGAATGCAAGAATACAGTTAGTTCAAAACATTGTACAGATAACGTGTGTGACAGCAGCACTAACCAGTGCATGGTGGGAAGGAAATTCGGTAATGTGAATTTCATAGCAGCTTAAGAGTGGATGTATATACAATTTTATTTTGCTCACTATGTATTTTGTTGTTTATATTTAGTTGTTTGTGTGTTTTATCAATCCTGTTTGCATTTTACAATTTACTAAGGACCACCCTGGACGCTCTATGTCTCTAATCATGCAGGAACTGGACAACGTTAACCAATGGGGATTAGACATTTTCAAGGTAGCAGAATATTCAGGGAACCGTCCATTGACGGTCATCATGTACTCCATTTTTCAGGTAGTGGCTCTTCACATCAAAGCAACTTCATGTAATTTAATAATAACTGTGATAAAATGCCAGTGCTTTAGAAAGTTGATTATTTACTCTAGTTTACTGTTTCCCAGCTGCAGACATATTACAGGCATATGTATTAGGCTCTCTACATGTGCACCCCTCACCCCCCTTCTCTACCTCCTCATGCTCTTGTTTAGCCTGATATGAACTTATATAAATATACATATTTTTTCTACTTTAGGAGCGGGATTTACTCAAATCTTTTAAGATTTCATCGGATACCTTCATCACATTTGTGATGACTCTGGAAGACCATTACCACACAGATGTAGCCTACCACAACAACATCCACGCTGCTGATGTGGTGCAGTCCACACACGTGCTCCTCTCAAGCCCTGCACTGGAGGTCCAATGGCTCATTCATTGTGATTTGCACTTTCTACACTAGTTATCTTAACATTGTTCACATTTCTCTTTAACATTGTCAAACATTGTTTATGTCATTAAATTATTATTCATGTTATAGGACATCATAAAATTCACACTCCTTCTTCTCCCTCTTTTCTAGGCTGTCTTTACTGACCTTGAAATCATGGCTGCACTCTTTGCCAGTGCCATACATGACGTGGACCACCCCGGGGTGTCCAACCAGTTCCTCATCAACACAAGTAAATGCGAAATGAAACAACACAGAACCTTGACAATACTCTATTTTAATGCGAAACAAAAGTTGTGGGTATTTGGGCTCACATTGTGTATTCCAGCTATTAGAATGGCTGTTATCAACATTGATACTTTTGGCAGCTAACTTGTCTGCCTGCCTGACAGACTCTGAGCTGGCTCTGATGTACAACGATGCCTCAGTGCTGGAGAACCATCACCTGGCTGTGGGATTCAAGCTGCTTCAGGAAGAGAACTGTGACATCTTCCATAACCTCAGCAAAAAACAGAGACAGTCAATGCGCAAGATGGTCATTGACATGGTGAGGTTGTGATATGTCATGATATTTGTCACACTTATTGCAATATGCCGTAAAATTCTTATTGTGTAATTAGGAAGTCATTGGTAAAAATGTCTGTCAGGTTTTTAGATGTGATAATACATGTGTTTGCATTATTTGTTGGCTATTCTTATTTTAGACTGTCTGAATCCTATATGAGAAATAATCATCCCAGGAACATTTATTTTGAACCTTTGCAAGAAGATACGTCCTGGAAATTGTTGCACTCATAAATTGACATTTCTCCCTTTGAAGGTTTTAGCCACTGATATGTCCAAACACATGAGTTTCCTGGCTGACCTGAAGACCATGGTTGAGACCAAGAAGGTGACCAGCCTTGGCGTGCTGCTACTGGATAACTACTCTGATCGCATACAGGTCAGTCTCAGTCTGGCTCTATGCCACCGCTAGGTGGGGCAGTGGTGACCTAGCAGTTAATGAAGTGGCCCCATAATCAGAAGGTTGCCGGTTTGAATCCGCCAAGTACCACTGAGGTGCCACTGAGTAGTGCCCACTGCTCACTGTTCACCAAGGGTGATGGGTTAAAAGCAGAAGACACATTTCATTGTGTCACCGTGTGCTGTGCTGCACTGTTTCACAATGACAATCACTTCTCAAAAATCAAGAAACAAATAAATAAATAATGATATGACCTTTGTTGACTGATCTCACAGGTTCTCCAGAACATGGTGCACTGTGCTGACCTCAGCAATCCTACCAAACCACTGGAGCTGTACCGTCAGTGGACTGATAGGATCATGGTAGAGTTCTTCACCCAGGGTGACCGTGAGAGAGATAAAGGCATGGAGATCAGCCCCATGTGTGACAAACACAATGCCTCCATAGAAAAGTCTCAGGTGAGTGTGTTCTATGTGACAGCATTAATAGCTCAAGAGCTCAGATATTCTCACATGGTTGCTCTGTTTCCCTCCAGGTGGGCTTTATTGACTACATAGTCCATCCTCTGTGGGAGACCTGGGCTGACCTTGTGCACCCGGATGCTCAGGAAATCCTGGACACACTAGAGGACAATCGAGAGTGGTACCAGAGCATGATCCCCCGCAGTCCTTCTCCACCTCCTGAAGAGCAGAACAGACCTGACAGCACAACAGGTGCTCTGGGTGATGGCTCAGGGGGCTGCAGCTCCACTGTGGACAAATTCCAGTTCGAGATTACCCTGGAGGAGGGGGAGTCAGATTCAGACAGTCCCACAGAGGACGAGTCCCAAGCGGGAACCGAGTGTTTGCTCTCAACCTCCAGAACTTTCACCAACGCTAAACCACGGCCACCATTACCACACTCAGGTCGGACACTGGGCTCAATGACCATGTCAGGGGGGCACAGAACATTGGTCCCCACTGAAATGGTCACTGGCATAGTCGACCATGGTTCCAAGGAGCAAGAACCAGAGCATGAAGCCACAAGCGTGTCAACTTTGCAGTTTGGCACATAACACTGAATGGCAGCCCTCATGGTTCTAAAATGGCTTGTGAAAATGGCCGCACCAATAAGAATGGAGCCACTAAAGGAGACATACAGAGTGTGTGTGATCAACCTGGAGATGATGCATCAGACAAAAGCTTTCATTCTCTCATTCACGCTAACATTTTAGACAGTGAATGTTTTCAATATTTTCCCCTCCCAGCATTCATCTGCAGTGTTTTTGGTTTCTCTTTCTCTTTTTTTTTTTTATTTGTCATGTCTTGGACACAGACTACTGTATATGGTATTCTCTTTGCACATAGACTACAAGCACACTCTAAAGTGATGCTGACCTTGCAAAGAGCTCTCCTTCGATAGAGCGTCTTCCTCTGAGTGATTAGAAAATTTGTTTTGTTTTAAAATAAGTCAGTGGGACGCTAGTAATGCCACTAGTGCCACTGGTGTTCCTTTTAATTTGCCATCTAACATGTTTTAGGTCTATCCCTAATTATCCTTGTTGAGTATGAATATGACTAGTCCTGTAGAAGAAAAACTCTAAGACCAAACAGAGACCAAACAGTCGGAACAGTGTTTTACATGAATTAGTGTTTTTTCATTTTAGCAAACTAAATAGACTATTTATTAATGGGACATGGGCAATTTTATCAAATAGGATGTTGAGTTATAGACATTAACCTCAAGGTGTTGAGGAGGAAAAACCTTTTAATGTAGCAGGGATTTAATGGGTAGGCCCTTACCCTCTAAGTCTACATTTTACATTTTTATATGGTTAAACAGAGTTTGTGAAAGTTCATTTTACGTAAGGAATTAATCAGAATTGTTCATTTTTTAGCACCAGGATGAGCTGCACATAAAATATCACAAGCTACTATTGGAACTGTATAACTGTGAGTTAAACCATACTGATATTATGATATTCATAATATTGCCTCAGAATTAGTTTAACTTTTAATTTTATTTGTTTGACTGTAGTCCCTTTATAGAAATATCCCAAGTTAGCATCACTCAGTTTGTACAAGTGTCTCTTTGTTCTGTGTTTTAGTGTACTCTCCTGTTTTTATGTTTTTAGTCTCATATGAGATTTAAGAAAGTGGCATTTGTTGTGAGACAACATCCATGATAGAGCACTTTACAACCATAATCACAGGGAATCAGAATATTGGGACAGAAGGCAGCTAGTTGATTGGAATGCTGGGAGAATGCTGTTCTTATCTGATGTCTGCGTCTTTAAACACCCACGCCTCTTCCTTTAAACACTCATCACACAGATAGCAACACATGGGACTAAACACTAGTGAACGAGAGGGAAATCGGCAGTATTTCAGCAAGGCTTCATGCATTTGACAATGTTCTGTTTAACAGAGCCTTAAATCCAGATCTGCAGTGTCCAAATATTTCAAAATAATTGTTCTGATAAACACCACTGACGTAAAGTTGTATGCCTTTAATCTGTATGTGCCATTTATGTTCTGCCATCTTTGTTATTTATTCTTTGTGTTAGTTTGTGTACTGTACTGTACTGTAAAAGAGCACTTTTTTATCTGGAGCAAATTCAAGTGTACCTTTAAAAGGTGTGTCAGTGTCACTCCAGCATAGGTTTGTATCGAGTGGCTTACCACTTGTTTAACCAAAGGTCTCTAGATTTTCAGGTTGTTCTTGAGAACAAACAATAAATTATAGATCTAAAATGATAGCTTTTTTGTGGCCTTCTTATTATAAACTCTTGACATTGATAATGCAAAAGTGGGGAAAATACACTAATGTTATGCGGTTATGTTAATTTATATTTAAATTTGTTCAACTATTTCTCTCTATGGTAAAACATGGTACACGCTGTGTATACCATCATATACAAAGCATGTAGCTTCATGTCAGTCAAAATGTGAGTTTATGTGTGCAGCTGTACTGGCGTCATTACAACAGGGCGCCAGACGAGGGCACAGCTCTTCCATTTTTCTTACCTGCACTGTTCTCACACGGAGAAATAAACTGGCACTAGCACGTTCTCAGAACTGAATAGATATACCAAGCAGTTTCCTTCAAAGAGAGGTCCACATTTTATTAATTAAATTATTTTTCTAATTCTGTTTTCTCATTAATTAATTATAGAGGGACGACAGGGCTGAATAATATATAAGCAAGTCTGCCCTTTTGTGGATATTGAAACCCGTTTTAATGACGAGTAAGGTTCTGATTGGTCATCTAAGCTGTCAGTCAAGGCCCCAGATGTGGCGCAAGCGCAAGCTCCGCCTGTTCGTGTCGTCACACGCCTGTCAAGTGACGTCAGTGTTTCTGCAGGTGCTGGGCTAGGTGCAGCATTGGCGCATTGGGAGCTGAAAAATATTCCTAACGGTGAGTGAGCGCTTTTAATATTTCCTTCTGTTCGGACGCGAGGTGAAATCCTCAGCTTTTTTTTGTCGAGTTCATTTCTGACCGAATTTAGCGCTGAAACGTCGCATGCTCGTAACCTTCATTTGACATATGATGTTTTAAATAAAGACGTCATCCACAGAAACGCCAGTGACACATTTGACGTGAAAATGTGCATTTCCGTGATAATCGGGAGGAATTGACCGGAATATCTCCTCCGGTGGAGAACATACGGTCGCGGGCAGCATCCTCACAACGACACCCAGTCAGCCAGCCAGCGTCCGAATCAGCAGATGCTGTCACAACAAAATACATTAAAATCGCTCTCGTGTCGTACTTATACTGGAACACGCTTTACATGCTTTCTTAATCATTTTAATACATATCAATCGCATACATTTTATATAATTCTTTTAACTGGCGTGTTTTGACGAGGGAACGGTGAGAATGTGTTACGCAACACGCTGCGCTACGTCACAACAGCACCTCTGACTTCACAAAGACCCAGAACCGTGAGGGGAACAGAGAGCTCTAATGGAGTTGCTGCCAAAAAGCATCCTCCCACAAGAAGAGCTCTGTGTTTTGGTTCCACACACACACACACACACACACACACACACACACACACACACACATACATTTGAAAAAGCCAGTCAGCTGTCCTATTTATAGCTCAACCGTTTCCCTTCTGCTGGAGATTCTGGACAGGGATGGGTGGGGCGACTCCCATCTTAGCCCTTGTTTGCTCTTCGTCGACGTGTCGGCCTGTGATTCGCTCTGATGTCTGATGTTGTGATGAACGTGTTCATTACCCTACAGCTCATCATGCGGATGGAGCGCCTTCCATCCGCCGATTACAGCTTCACTCCCTCTGCAGCATCATGCGGTGGGATCAGGGATGGGCTTCGGAAGAGTCGGGGTCACACTAGTGACCCATTCTCTTTGGCGCACGTCTCCGTGGTGCACTGCGTGGCTGGAGAAGGCGTGTCTAGGCCCAGTCTGTAATCTAAAGATTAGTCGTTGTTTGGTCACAGTCTAATGCTGAGCTGACTCAGGTTACTGAGAGCTGAGATGTTGCTGCCCTCTTCTTTTTATCTTCAACTAAAGCTTTTTAATGCTTTTTTTTTACTTTAAAATGCAACATTATCTAGATGGCAAGACAGGAGTGAGTCAGAGAACCTTGAAAATGTTCAGGAAATGAAGATCTTAGTCACTGTGACAGTGGACCTTTCAGAATATTTCGAAATGCAATCGTCCCCTGTCTATAATGAACCTATCTGCTTCCCCGATAAGGCCAGGCCATGTTACACACACAATGCGATTTAAACACCGGCAGCAGAACACACGCAAGCTCACTGGAATCCGGTCGGAACTTGAGCCCCGTTGAAGGACAGAATGGGTCGGATTTCACAGGCTCAGGTAGGGTTGGCATTCTCCCACAGCGCTGTGGAAACAATCAAACTGGTAGCAAACATTTCACATCCCTCAACATGCGCTCGACTGATGAGTGCATCCATACACTGATGGGTTAAAACAAAGAGTGTTGGGTTTGTGTGGGCTGAAATGGATCTCTTTTTAGTTTGAATTGCAAACTTATCATAATTCATAATGAAGTGATGGTTGTATCCAAGATCTTAAATATTTATAAATATATAACTACGATTGAAGGACGGGTTTTCTGCATTGGATTTGATTAAACTATTCTTTAGTAAGTATTGAAAACAGTGCAGTATGTGGTGTCTTCAGATTCAGAATAAAGCTGTAACGGCAGTTCTTGGTGCCAGTAGGACCGGTGTCGGTTGTCATCAGTATCGGGTAGAGTTCTGTAATGAGAACTGATTTATTTTCCTTGAAAGACAAGGACTGGTCTGTGAGCATTATCAGGCATTCTTCCTGATAAGGTGGTGCTCAAATGCTGAATAGACTTATATAAATGGTGAAATACTCCAAATGTGACATGCATTCATTTTTTACAACTTTGATCTCTGGATAATTTGGTTGTTCTCATTCCTTCCACAGTCACACAAATGCACATTTTGTCAGGGGTTTGTTTGAGCTGCTGGTAGTCTTAGCAGTAAGCCTTTGGAGAAAGTGAACATTTCTTCAAAGGATGTCTAGTCTGTGAATAATAGGGCTTGGTGCTGTGGAATTTATCAGCATATTACTGTATATTTGTTAATGATGCTGAAAATGCATTTGACAGAACATGAGAACAGTCCAAAACCAGTTTAAAGCACAGACATTCTTTCCAGCACCCTTTTCAAATCTCATTGATTTCCAAAGACTTTTTAAAAATGCTCCCAAACTACATGCCAAATAAATGCCAGACTGACACTCTACTGGACACTGGGAGATTTGTGCCAGTAAAAACATAATTGAATTGAATATATTTGAATCTGAATTGCACAATCTGAAATTGAATTGGAAGATTTTTGAATATGTATTGTACACACTGAATCTGAATGTTTTAAATTGCTTCTGAATTCCAAGGAAATTGCAACAGCATTTTACATCCCTAAATTTGGGGCAGTGGTGGACTAGCACCATCCCCACACACTGCTCCCCGGGCACCTGTCATGGCTGCCTACTGCTCACCAAGGGTGATGGATTAAAAGCAGAGGACACATTTAATTGTGTGCACTGCAGTGTATCATTATGACAATCACTTAATTTTCTAAACATGTAACGCAAATTGGCTTCTCTTAATTCAACTTCAGTTCTCACAATTCTATTTAAATTTTTTGTGATACACAATCCAGGTCTCTGAGAAAAAGCAATCCAGCTCAGACTCCCAACAGCATTCATAACATCTCTGCCCATACACTCTGTTGGTTGAAAAGGATGGGCATCTCATCTTTAGCCAGTCCTTGCACTTTTCTCTCCATCATCTGCTGAAGTCATTGTGTTTATGAATTGAAGCTTTTTAATGTGACCTATGCAGCGGTAGATGGGCCACAATGTCTATTTCAATAATCAAATATGTGTGGATCACAGAAAACCAATACAGACCTCACAGTCTAGATGTTAGAACAGTTTAGATGCTTAGGGTTATGAAATTATATTTCCTGAGATATGAAAATGCAAACAATTTGGGGAGTTTTCTTAAGATTGGAGTGGGTTTAAATATTTCTTCACCTGTCATAGCAGGAGTTTCTATGCTGTTGACCTTTTTTTGTGCTGAGCCATAGGTATAAAATAAAATAAAAAAAAACTAACCAGGTGTAGAATGGATCCCATGGAGCCAAATTTATTTTTCATTTTACATTGAGACACATGTAATTCACTCAGCAAGTTAAGCAAATAACACATCTATTTCATTCACTCACTCACTGAATCCAAATCACGGTTGCTGCTTCCGGAGCCCATCCCGGAACATTGGGCGCATGGTGGGGACTCACCAGTCACACACACCTACAGTTTAATGTACCATACCACAGAGCGCTCCTTATATAACGGCCACTAGATCCCCCATCAGAAAGCAATGAGGTCTGGTTTTTAGAGCAACATCTCTTTTCTTGTGTAGAAAATTGGGGTACCGACCCATGGATTTGAAATAGTGAAAATTCAGATAGAGGTGTTTAAACTAGTTGATGCATCGCGTTTCTGTGCTCGATTCTGCATCACTGCAGTGCAGGACATAAACGATTATATCATAATGATGTTGCTTGTTGATTTCTCAGATGCCGGCATAAAATTTCTTGTTAAAAAGTAGTGCCGGTAGTGTGGCTGCCTGATCTGAGCCCATGTGGCAAGCGTGGTGCGAACCTCACGGCGCATGCTGCGTTTGGTCTGAAAGCAGCTTCAGATTTGCTACAATGAGCAGAAAAACTATCGCCTCCACCATCAGTTTTTCTGATCATTGCAGCAAATCAAAGCATCCAAATGGGTGAATGAGACCTTAACTCATGTATTTGAAAACATCATGTGAAGTAATATAGAAAATTAATGGGATGCATCCAAGCATTGATAATCGTAATCAACTGGAACCAGTGAAGGTTCACACCTCTAGTTACACCCCTGTCATACATTCATGCTAAACATCTTGGAGGTGGCAGTCCAGACCAATCATTTCACCTAATCTGGATGCATCTTGTGCCCATTTTCCAAACCTTCCCTCCATACAGAGAACTGCACAAATCACTCAAATGCATTACTTTACTTTACTTTACTTTACTTTACTTAGCAGACGCTTTTATCCAAAGCGACTTGCAAGAGGAAGACACCAGCAATTCTCATTCGGTTTCTATAGATTTTGAGTTACAAAACTAAGAGCCCTGATAAGGCCTAACCTGCCAACTGCGTAAACTCAGAAAGGTGTAAATGATGTAGCTCTGCTGGAACAGGCCATGCATTCATCTTTCACCTGATGTGTGTGTCCACACACACCTGATTAACTTTGTTCAACTTTCATTTACAGTACCATAGTACATGCTTGGCCTTGTTAACAGCAGAGAACACAGTGGTGTGTTCTCAAGGTCAAAGCGTGCCTCACACGGCCGGACTGACACACCTAAATCCAACAACAGCAGCTCAGTAACAACTATTGATCCTACAACCCGAAATAGAACTCACTGACAGGCGTACTACAGCCATGTCCGTACTCAAAAGAGCTGCACTTTTCTTTAGAACCTCCCACCGTTCAGCAGATTCATAACCTTTTCATAAAGTAATGATGGCCTATGAATGGTCTTCATTATGTTGTAAAAAATATATGAAACAGCTGAGCATGTGTATGTATATATTGAGCAGTTCATATTTGCTGGAACAAATGCCACAGATATGTTTATTGTACATATGTTTATACATTGTGATGGCATGTCTCCATGGATTGGACTTGTTTTCTCCAGCACATCCACAAATGCTCCATTGGATTGTGAGCTGTTGAATCTGGAGAATTGCTGTGCATCCCAAACAGTTCTTGAATAATTTTTGCAGTGTGGCAGGGTACATTATTGAACAAGGAGCCACGGTTTTCCACCAGCTCACCTTCCCATAGTGCATCCTAGTACTATGTCTTCCCCAGGTAATTGCCGCACAGCCACCCACATTGTGTGAAGGAAATTTGATTCTTCAAACATGGAAACCTACCTCCATTGCTATGTGGTCTATTTCATGTTCGCTCATGTACCCACATCACTGACCCATGTATGGATCATCATCATTACCATGTCTGGTTAGCAGCCCAAAACACAGTCATGCACCGTATGCTAATGTCTTTTTATTAACAGTTATCAGCCACAGTAGCTCTTCTATATGTTCAGACCACTTTTGGTTGGTCAGGAGCCCTGAACGGGATGCGGAAGGTATTTTTCACTCCCACCGCTTTGTGCATTCCATTTAATGTGGTCACTAGATTAGCTGATTAATTTTTGTGCTGTGACTGTATTTTCAGCTCTGGAATTAATTATATTGTGACAGCATTTTGTGATCACATAATAAGAAACTTTGCACTTCTTCCAGCTTAGTCAAAAGCTCAGTGTGAATTAGGAGATGTATGCGTCTTAATTATGATATATTTTGAAAACACAAAAAGTGTGACTTGTAACCTTTATTTAGTATTCCATGGCCATGTCACAACTGTACAAAAATGAAATGAAATTTGTGAAATGTCTGGAAATATCGTTTATGCTGGTGACTGATTAAGCCTGTCACTCTCATTGATTTTTGCTGCCTGGCTGTGTCACGTGCTGGTTGGTTTTCTGTAGGTTGATAAATGAACTGATGAAATCTCACTGATCTACAGCCATCACTGGAACAAAATACTGAATCTGACGTTAACTAAACAATTGCATGTGCATTTGAATGAGCATTTAACCTATATTAAACATATATTAGGTAAACTATGATAAATAAATGTTTCATATTTGATGATATGGTAGTTTTAGTGGGTACTCCTGTTCTTTTCCTGTGTCTAGCCACTCGGCAGGTTCACAAGAAAAGAGTTTGAGAACCACTGATTTATACAGTTTCTACTACTCACCGAGCATATATTCAGTCATGCCAGAACCATGGCAACCACGTGTAGGACAAATATACATGACACATGACCTGCCTTCCAGCAGATCTGGACTAGGGTGTGTCATACTGTGCTTGATTATGTTTGAACAGTGAATAACTAAATGCAGTGTGTGTCTTCAGCCCTCATTAGCTGTCTCATAATTCACAGTGTGTGTGTACAGGTCAGTGCTAGTGACATGAGTGTTTTTGGCTATAGATGGAGAAAGAGAGTCTTCAGAAACCCCATGAATGGTCAGCCATGTTCTAACTCTGTTTTCCTTGGCTCTCTCTCAGATGGCCTCAGCTACAGACTCTCGCTATGGACAGAAGGAGTCCTCTGACCAGAACTTCGACTATATGTTCAAGATTCTCATCATAGGCAACAGCAGTGTAGGCAAAACCAGCTTTCTGTTCCGTTACGCTGACGATTCCTTCACTCCTGCGTTTGTCAGCACAGTGGGCATCGATTTTAAGGTGAAGACAATCTACAGGAATGACAAGAGGATCAAGCTGCAGATCTGGGTAAGAATTCCATTACGGGAATACCAGATTAATGGAACTGGGAAGGATTTAAAAATGCATGAAAAAATGGCATGCATGTAAGTGGCCGTCCTTTGTGTCAAACGCTTCTGCGTGAATGGACAAATATCATTTTTGATGATATGAGTTCGAAAGAGGAAAGCAGCCTCTGCACCACTTCAGCCTTTAGGCCTATCACATTCCTCCCCTCCCCCATGCGCCATCCCCCTCTTCACACAGAGCGGCCAGGCCTTCCACCTCACACTACAGCCCATTCTCTTTACACTCTATTTGCTTTGAACAGACCTGATAGAGGTTCAGTGATCTGCGGAAAGCAAACTGTGGACATTGTCTGTATTAGGACGCAGTTTAAGTTAATATTAGTACAGTCGGCTGTTTAGGTCTGTCCCTGTTGCATTTGGCCCTGTAGGGGTTAAGAGTGCCACTGCTGAGGGCATATCTAGTTTCACTGAGTCTAGTGCTCCTCTTCTCCATTCTCTTCACTTGATGCCCAAATCCATCCATGGTGTGTTGTTATTGTTAAATGGGACAAACTAGCAAACAGTTTATTGAATCTTTCAACAGTTCTGCCCATCTAATGATTCAGCAAGTATATCTTTTGCAGGCAGGTATATAGGAGAGATTTCAAGAATGCATTTCAAGACAACCTTTTAGTACCAGTGAATTTGGTATAGCTATAGAGGACTGTCTGATTTCACTTAATGACCACTAAATTGACCACTAAACCACTTATTTACAATTATTTAAACCACAGCATTTACAATTACATTTATGGCATTTATCAGATGCCCTTATCCAGAGTGCCTTACAATCAGAAGTTACAGGGACTGTCCCCCTGGAGACACTCAGGGTATAGTGTCTTTCTCAGGAACACAATGGTAGTAAGTAGGGTTTGAACCTGGTCTCCAGCACCAATATGCAGACATTTAACCCTGTTTTTTTCTGTTGTGAAGGACACAGCAGGGCAGGAACGCTACAGGACCATCACTACAGCATACTACAGGGGAGCCATGGGATTCATCCTCATGTATGACATCACCAACGAGGAGTCCTTCAATGCTGTGCAGGACTGGTAAGATTTTTGGAAATACCCACCAATTTTTTTGTATTTTGGATCAGTATCAATACCTTATTTGTGCTTCTTCTACAGGTCCACCCAAATTAAGACCTACTCCTGGGACAATGCTCAGGTCCTGCTTGTAGGAAACAAATGCGACATGGAGGACGAAAGGGTGGTGGCATCTGAGAGGGGAAGGCAGCTCTCAGAACACCTGGGTGAGTGTGTAGTGCCGACAGAATGGAATGTTCCGAAGAATTATATACTCAAAATATCGTCAATGACAATATTTCTCATACAAATGTTAATCTAGTCAGACAGGATATTTGTTTTGAAGTAACACCCCTTTTATGAAAAATTCACTTTGTGAGAGCTCCACTAGCCTCTCTATGGTTATGAAGTGGCTAGAAATGGCAATATGTATGAAGAGTGCTTTGGTCATTCTGAGTGGCAGCTCAGGCAGTCAGATCTGGAATTTCTCCCCTTATATTGTCATAAGGGGAAAGGTTACCTCCCCTTTCTCCATCCAGATAATTTCCCACCCATACTCTAAACAAGTACTCCATCGACCATTGTGGCTTGAAAATGTGCAAAGCATTGTAGTTGCTTGGTGACTGGTTGAAAAAATTAGCACAAATAAATTTTTTTTAGTTCTGTCATGTGAGACTCTGAAGAACCAGTGGGTTAATTAATTATTTTCTGAGAAAACATCGACACAAGTTCCTTTTTGCGGCAAACAGTTGATGTTTGTGAAAGTGTTGATGACTTCATATCCACGAATGCCCACGCGCTGCTATAGGTCGCTTTCCTTCTCGTCCCACCTTCTCGTCCCTAAATGTGGCTATAATTCTGCACCACGGCTGAATTTCGGAAAGAGATGCAAAAAGAGTAAGAGAAGCAAAAAAAATGTATGTTGGAACTAAATAAGCAAAATGTAGTAACCAAAGCAGGGTTAACAGAGAGTCTCTGTCTCTGAAACATGACTAAATGTACCATTTTAGTCATGCTTCCACTATACAAGCATAGGATGGAAATGAATTTATCTCGTCAGAATCTGCTACAGTAGGTGGTCTAATATACCTATTACATCAGAAACCAAAACAAGAATTATCATTATGAAATGTTCCAAATACAGATGTTACCTCCCTCCAAGTCTACGACTGGAGGGGAATTATGGAGCATGCACAGAGCTCCTAGCACTATGTGGGTGTGTTAGTCCAATGTTAGCACGAGGGTAGCATAAAGTAAATAAAAAGTGGAGATGTTACCGTGAAGTTCTTATCCCACAAATCATACAATGTGGTGAAAACACTTCCATAAACCTGTACAATAGACCAGTGAGAAACAAGATGTAAGGAAACAGACTCCTAAGGTTGCTGGTTCGAATTCTGAACCATCAAGGTGCCACTGATCAAAGCACCTGTTCTCCGGGCACCTGTCATGGCTGCCCACTGCTCGCAAAGGGTGATGGGTTAAAAGCAGAGGCCACATTTCGTTGTGTGCACCATTTGCTATGCTGCAGTGTTTCACAATGACAATCACTTCACTTTTCATTTGCTATACATCATACTGGGATGGTTGTGGTTTAACAACAAAACACAAGAACAAAAATCAGTGGAAGCCAGAAAAGGGTTAAGGCCTTATGAATCGGTGAAAAAATGACATAAAAATCAATATGATTTAGGAATTCTGTGAGGTAGGTTTTATAAAATGTTAGTCTTTGGGTCAATGTCTTCTCCATGCATCTTTTCCAGGTTTGATTTTGCCAGCTTGTGGTGACTGACTATAACACTAACTGGGGTAGTGGTGGCCTAGTGGTTAAGGAAGGGGGTCCGTAATCAGAAGGTTGCCGGTTCAAATCCCAATCCACCAAGGTGCCACTGAGGTGCCACTGAGCAAAGCACCGTCCCCACACACGGCCCCCGACCGCCTGTCATGGCTGCCCACTGTTCACTCAGGGTGATGGGTTAAATGCAGAGGACAAATTTCACTGTGTGCACCGTGTTCTGTGCTGCTGTGTATCACATGTTACAATCACTTCACTTTAACTTTAAACTGTGTCAGTCTGTCACTTATCTTAGTTACCTTATTGCAATTAGTGCCATTATCTTAGTGCAGTTGAAAGCAGTTCCACAGATGAAATGTGCAATCACACGAGCCTTCTTCAACTACATCAGTATTTCTAATGTTATCTATTTCTTGTTTAATTTTTATATCTCATGTCATTTTCCTCCACTAATCCGGGTCCGGGTCGCGGGGGCAGCATCCCAAGTAGGGAATCCCAGACAGCCCTCTCCCCAGCCACCTCCACCAGCTCCTCAGCCACTTGTATCCCCAATCTCGTTCTTTTGGTAATTACCCAAACCTCATGAACTTAGGTGAGGATTGGAACATAGATCGAGAGCCTTGCTATCCGGCTCAGGTCCCTCTTCACCACGACAGATCGGTTCAGCGTCTGCATCACTGCCGATGCTGCCCCAATCCACCTGTCGGTCTCCTCAAAACCCTGAGATACTTAAACTCCTCCACTTGAGGCAGGACCTCTCTCCTGACTTGGAGTGGGCAAGCCACCCTTTTCCGGTCGAGAACCATGGTCTCAGATTTGGAGGTGTTGATCCTCATCCCAGCCGCTTCACACTCGGCTGCGAACCTACCCAGAAAGAGCAGAAGGTCAGAGCCTAATGAAGCTAGGAGGACCACATCATCTGCAAAAAGCAGTTTTTTATTTTTATATCTATTTAAAAATATATATATATTTTAAAATATAAATGGGAACTTTCTCAATGATGCCTCAACTCTGTTTGTTAATCTGTTTGTGTGTTGCAGGTTTCGAATTTTTTGAGGCCAGTGCCAAAGACAACATCAATGTTAAGCAGACGTTCGAGAGGCTAGTGGACATCATCTGTGAGAAGATGTCCGAGAGCCTGGATGCTGCTGACCCTGCAGTCACCGGGGCCAAGCAGGGACCCCAGCTCACAGAGCAGCCTGCAGCCCCGCACCAGGACTGTGCATGCTAAACTTCCACTTGCTCACTCACATACACACGTACGCACACACACACACACACACACACACACACACACACACACACATACACTGTTCACCTCCCTTTCTGCCAGGGCTGCCACTAAAGGGGTACAGCTTTTGTACCAACCTGTGGTCTCACCCGCACCACACCTCTTGTGTATCAATGCTCCTCCCATCAGTTTCCCATAGAAAACAAACACAGCTCTTTCATTTCCCCATTGATTTCAACCCTGTCCCTCATCAAAGATAAGGAAAGCCATAAGAGCGGTCGGTTTGTTTTTGACAGTTGGAGGCATTTGGTGTGGGAATATTCCAGCGGGTTCTCTAGAGCGCCTCCTCAGGAACACCAAGTGTGCATGCAGCACTGTCCTTATCAGCATGTCTCGCATCAAACTCATGTCTTAGCCTCGCAAGGGCCTGCCTCTCTGTGTGTTTTTGTTTTAATCTATATTTTTGTATTCTTTGTGAATTTTATTTCTCCTAGTATATGGCCTATGAACAAAGAATAGGTTAATTTAAGAAGAGAACAGACGTGTCTTTATATTTATTTCAGATGTATATATTAATATTATGTAGTACAATACAGGTATAATATTACAGAGGCATTTAAAACTGCATATTGTGTCATAAATATGGAATATGAATAATTTAGTTTTTTCTTGGTTTCTGTGCTGAACAAATGGCATAACTGAAGACTTGTACTTAACAGAAAATATTAATGAAGTTGGCATGCCTAGCAGGTGTACATATAAATGTGTAGAAAAAAGCTGTTTAAGATCTGCACTACAAATTGAGTCCAGTAGTTCAGATCAGTTCATTCAAAATACATTGCTTAGCTGGGCCAATGCAAAGTGCAATAGATTCATGGAAAGCTCAAATTTTAATCCTCTGTGCTTTTTTGGCCTTTTTACTGTTGTTATTATTTCTTTTTTTTTGTCATGGTTTCATCACACGTGAACATATTAAGGCCATTGAATCAGGCCAAGTCAATGTCAGATTTATTTTTTGTCCAAAAATGATTGATGATATACACAGATTTTAATATTGTTACCATAGTAGAAAAATATATCTATGACATTCCTCTGTTATGATATTGAAAGTGTCACCTTTATTTTAAGCGTTGAATCGATTTGACCAGGGACTGTTATGACCGATCTGTTTATGCAAATATTGCCTGGGATGGAGGTGACTACAGAAACGCTGTATTCATTAGTGATGTGATTTGGACAGTTTGGGTGATGAGGAAGCTGTTGAAGCATATCACTGTTGATGTTCCTGATGTAATTTGTATGATCCTCTGACCCCTCACCCCTGCCTCGCAGAAAAAAAATGGTCTTTAGCTGGCTCTGCAGTCTTCCTGTGTAAATACGTTGATGTCATTCAACTCCAGTGTGAATTGTGTTGTGTTGATTCCAGGATTGCAAAAAAATATATGAAAAAGATATTTAAAAAAAAAAAAAAAAAAGCTAAGCTTTTGTGTGTGCCTGCTTGTGAATGATTATGTAACTTTGAAGAAGCAATACTAAAGCGCCGATTTTTTTCTGTGTTAATGACATTTCTGACGTCAACTCTGTCTGGAGAGGTTTTCAGGATTTTGCTTTCCTCTGTAATTTCTTCAACATCTACAATGTCTAGAGTACACATAAACACTGGCCTTTGCGGTCACTGCATCTGCCAGCCCAGCAAAAGGAAAGAAATGCAAACTGTCATTCAGTCATTTTTTGTGCGATTTTACGTGTGTAATGGTCCAGTCTGCAGGGTCTTTTTTAGTTTATTTTAATGATGTCTGTTTTGAAATATATGGTGCTGTGTGTTTGAACCCATTGTTGTTCAGAAGTGAGATAATGTGAGAACATGATTGAAATCTGAGGTCAGGCTCATCCAGTGGTGGACTGTATTATTATGGCTTATGTTTACACCGAGGCAAGACCAAAAGAAGACAAAACGGAGGGGAAATGCTTAATATTGTTTTGTTTATTGTGCTCTGAACTCCTTATAGACAACTTCAAGTCAGAATTCATGCTTGGTTGTTGGTTTTCTCTGAAAAAAACAACAAAAAAATCAACCAAAAAAATGTATTCCTTCTGTTTGTTGTTTCAGAATGTGCATTTGACAGGATATTTCTCTGCATAGTGTTTGACCTGGTTTACATTTTTTTTTTTAAAGTTTGTTTTCTAATGTTGGAAGAAAAAAAATATGTACATTGAAAAAATGTTATGCAGTAGTACTATTATTACAATAAGGGAAATTGTGTCAAAATGTTAAATTGTTAAAATTACCAAATCTGCTGTACATGTTGTGGAGATATTTCAGATGACCAATTAAAATAAATACATATGAAACTGTGCTGCTCTGTGGTTTCAGTCAGTAAAATATATATTTTTTGTATACATTGTGTCAGTTTATGAGCAGTGTGTAGATTATTCAAATACTCCAGTCAGTGAGAAACCAGACCCCTGATTTTCCGATTTCTTTCTTTTTTTTTTTTTTTTTACTTTCTCTGAACAGGCAGGCAAGGTCATGTTGGTACTTAAAATAAAACCTTTGATCATAGCATTTTCTGATTGCCCTTATTGAACTGGAATATAAAGTCTGCTCAGACTGAGGCTGTTTCTGAACTTGTTATCATCAGACTTTACTTCTTTATTAATAGATGCCTGCATGATGCCTTAAATACAGAGACTGTGAAAATAGCCAGCTTTCCCATGGGAAAATGATGTCAGCAGAAGGCCTGCATAAGCAGCTCTCTTCCGTTTCTATGGTGACTATAAGGCAGACTGGGTTCTTAAGGTGGAGCTGGTTTGCTGAGTGCACAAAATTCTTGAATGAGGCTGCTGAACTTGTTCTGAATCCTGTAAGGAGCACATTTGTGCTGATGAGGGCATCCTGAAGCAATATACACTAAGCATTCCCTTATGTATGATAATCAAGGTTTAGATCAATCTGTCATCAACTATCTTCATTTTTCCTTCTGATTACTGGTTTATATCTACATGGTTCATTATAGTAATAAATAGACAAAATCTCACAAGGAACATCTTATGTCTGCAAATAAGTTGTCGAATGAGCAGTCAACAAACATTAAAGGAATATCGCCCCCTTGTGGGCCACAAAAACTATTATTCCATGCCAATTTGAATAAAATTAATATAAACTTCTCAAAACACATTGATAATATTAACATTTAATAACATCCCTAGTAATCACTATGCAACAAGACCTTTTCTGTTTTAAATGTAGCCCTACATGTAATTGTCCCCTTAGGACATTTCCCGCCCATTTTCTCACTTACTTTCCAGACCCATAGTCCTACTAAGGGTGGCAGCTGCCAAAGGTCATAACATGGGAGACCATCTTAATGCAGGGTGCACACACAACTGCAGAGAATTCAGAGTAGTCAGTGCATGTCACCTAACTAGGTATACAATGTGCAATAATCCAATGGTATCTGCAACCCCCCTCACTGTATATAAAACCGTACTCAGTTATTTATTCATCCCATATGTATGAAGCACTGTCATTTATCATAATTACTGCCATTTCTGGCACCTCATTATATCTTTTAAATTTGTTTTTTATTTTTCTTGTATTATTTTCTAGTCATGTCTGCACTGAAGGACTTGCCTTTGATCTCATTGTTCATGTGTATAGTGGATATAAAAGGCAGTCTATTCTATTCTTTGGATGGTACAAGGAACTCAAAGCGAACATGAAGAGAGCTTGGTAGTGTGAGAGTCACCGCACTAGTGTGCAGCCCAGAAACAATGAAATGTAACTTTTTTTTTGTGTTGTTAGCCATTCCTGCTGAAGAAAAGTCCCTTAGTGGATCTTTTTGTGTATTGAAGTGAAAGTGAAGTGATTGTTATTGTGATACACTGCACAGCACATGGTGCCACAACAAAATGTCTCATCAGCTCAGTGGGCAGCCATGAAATGCGCCCGGGGAGCAGTGTGTGGGGACGGTGCTTTGCTCTCTATATTCTAAATCAGGAATATACATCCAAAAAAAAAAAAAAATAATAATAATAATATAGATATGAATCGTTTCTAACAAAACAGGTTTATTCACATTATACCTGTAATTAAATTACATAATTTTTCTTCGGTCACAAAATAAAGTAATAACCAGCAGAACGTAAAATGCATCAGAACACAACTTAGGTAATAGCCAGAAAACTCAAACATCACTTTCTTCATCCCTCCCACCCAACAAAACACACAGAATGTTTTACAGATAAAAATAAAACTAAACAGAACTACAGCTGAAGCCCACTCCTCATATCACCCTGCACAAGAGTCCCTCAGTCGCGATAACAAATTGGATTTACAAAGCACAGCCTGGTCACTGTAGGCCTGGACGAGGAGAAAACACATCCTGGTTCATCATGGTAGGTGGTGAGTCAGTGCTGGTTTTTACCCCCTTGTGGTTTGCCGGGTTTCTTCTCCTGCTGTTGCCCACGGCCAGCTCCAGACATGCCTCTACCCCGCCCACCAAACACTCCTGAGAACAAAAATTGTATATAATCATCTCTTTAGGACTGGACGACAAATCTAACAATGTCAGATTGTGCGATTAAATTAATGTAAAATTATGCAATTTATATTTTAAATACATAGACTCAGATGATATATCAGTCATTTTCTCACAGTTTAGTGAAAGTGAAGTGATTGTCACTGTGAAACACTGCAGCACACTACACGGTGACACAACAAAATGAGTCCTCTGCTTTTAACCCATCACAACAGGCGCCCAAGGAGCAGCGTTTGTGGACGGTGCTTTGCTCAGTGGCACCATTGCGGCTCAGGATGCGAATCAGCAACTTTTCCGATAAGGGGTCCATTTACTTACCCACTAAGCCACCACTGCCCCTACATTAAAATACGTTTTCTTCATGTTTTTAAGCCAAACAGAAAAAAACAGCACTCCTTGCTTGTCATGCCACAGAAGTGAAAAATGGATGCTGTAGAAATCCATTATGTCCAGCTGTAATTGGACATAAAAAGTTAGACCTGACTGATTAATTTTTTTTACAACCCATATTCAACATACATAAAAAAACTCCTGTTCTTCCATGGCAGGTGGTGAGCCTAGATAATTATTACTGAAGGGGAATTATAACTTTTCAAAGGGTGAGAAGTTCTTCTTCTCAGATCTTCACCTCAGAAAGTTCTTGGCCTCAACATTCAAAGCTACACCAGAACTGCACTCTTAAAGCACCCTGCACATTTGACATGTTTTTAGTCGTATGAGGGTGTCACAACACCAGCCCAGATGGGAATGGATATGGAATTTAGACGAACTGACACTGAACCCAGAGAGCCAAAAAAGTCAAAGTTCCGACAACAAGACGACAAACTTGTATCAGCACCTAACCCTAAATATCCTGTCTATATCCAGCAGTTCCTTTACACTAATATACGCAGTACATCTTTTTCAAAATGTACCTGTTTTTGAGACAAAATCTATGTTCTAACTATTCTATTTTGAAAGCTCTAAATATTTCAATTTTATAAGTAGTTTGAAAGTTTCACTTTGAAATGAAAGATTTTGTTATTATTCATTTTGGAGGTTTTTATTGATATGCAACCAAGTGTCATTTATCATATCACGAAATTGATCTTAGTAGTCATTATGACTTTCATCCACACATTTCAACCTAATTGGATGGGGCTTAAAAACACAAACAGAAAAAAATTTCTAATGACACATCAGAAGAAAAATTGAGATGAAACAGCCAAACAGAGGTGAAACATTTTTGTATGATATTTTAGGCCTAGAAGCATCACCATATTTTCCGCTAGATGTTTGTAACACCTGATCATGCTGAATAAATTTACTTTAACTTTGCAATCTCGAAAACTGTGTTTACCTCTTCCAGCTCCGCCTCCTCTACCCTTCCCTTGCTGCTTGTTCTGCTGCATGCCTCCACGACCACGCCCTTTAGACACCACCTCCTCCTTCACCATATCAATGATCTCATCCGGGATGCGCAGGTACTTAATGGTGCTCCCTCGGATGTAGCATTCTGGCATTCTCCAGAACTTGTCACCATCCTACAGCATTGAAAAGAAATGGAACTGGATTCCGATCTGTTCTGCAGTTACAAAGATCCCTGTGAAGTGTCAGTGAACTAAACCAAGGGCAGTAAAATGCACTCATTCAGGTTAGGAGGGAAAAAAAAAAAAAAAGTTTACCCTGGAGGTGCAAATGACCTCTCGCAGGTTGATATTCATCCAGTTATCACAGCTCACCAAGTGACCATTATAGGTTTCTCCATTCTTCAGCTCCACCAACTTTAGAGACAAGCACCACAAAAGGAAAGAAAGTATTAGCCAGAGAAAATGAAACACTTTTATGCCAATGAGTCTCAGACTTCAAATGCTCCATGCTGCTGTGTAATGGCCTCAACAAAGCTGTCAATTATCGATTGAAATCTAGACAGTCCACAGACCCTGACCAGTGGCAGGCTGTATAGAAAGTGGTGCTGGCCACCACAGACCTACAGAATTTCTGAAAACCACAGATTGTGTATAAAGTGCAGAACGCTCTCAGTTGCTTCCTATCTGGGACAATCCTTGAAGCCATGTCCACATGCCAATAAAAGAAAAAAAAAAGGAATTTGCATCGGGTAACATAACTCCTCTAATCATTTTGTTTCTATGGAAACTTGCAGCATTTCAATCACCGGCCATGTCGTAGTGGCATTTAAATGGAAATGACAGACCGGTACCGCACTAGAAGGGCCAGTGATGAACGGGCAAGGCGTAGTGAACGCTGGACGGAAACCTTGTCCTTACCATCGGGTGGTTCTGCGCAGTCTTCAGCAGAGAGAGGGGTAACTGTGAAGGAACAATAAAGGCTGAAGTGAGAACAACGTTCAGTACGACACACAATGAGACACATCCTGAACCACCCTGTTCTGACTGTGAATGGTTAAGTAAAATAATTAAATAAAATCAAATAAAAGGAGAGTAAGGCTAGTAAGGCTAATGCAAGCAAGATATTATATTCAGTGAGAACACAGGCAACGTGGGTAGTGGATATGCATTAAGTTAAAGTGCATTGTGCCTGGATTGTGCAATAACCCGTGTAACAATGGGAGATTGCATTAAACAGCAGTGGACATGCCGGGGTCCACACGGGAGTCGGGGTGGTGTTTTATGTCCTCAGGATAGAAACTAGTCCCGAATTCCCCAGTCTCGGCTATGATGCTTCGGAGACTTTTTGACAGCGTTAGACGCCTTTAAGAATGAAGCGCTCTGAAACGCATCCAGCTGTTTGGAAGAGGGGCGGATAAACACTCCATCGCGTATTATAGTAGTAGGTAAAACAAAGAACAGTTCTGTGCATCATGTCCCTGCCGTTAGCATGCCAGCTAACGCGACCTGTACTGTCATGTGTCACGAGACTAATTTACGCGGGTTACAGGCCGGGCGAAGCCAAGAGCTGACGTTTACTCACCATCACAGCGAACACGAATTAGCGGTTCCTTACACTAACTTCACTTCCAGCAGCAATTCACCAAAAAAACTCGACTTTACCGCGGGATCTGACGCAGGTCGCTGATCTTCTTCTACGATTACAATTACATGCTGATAACATAACATTAAATGCAACATCGCCGCCTACTGTACTGGAGTGCAAACCGGTAATACAACGCAGATCAGAAAAACGTAAATTCATTCATATTCATTAATTCATGAAATGTATTTATTGCCCATATTGTATAAGCTATATTTAAACGTTGTATTAAAATCAATTTATTTTATTTGTGTTCTTTATTTTTGGGCATCATTTTCTCTTTAGCCATCATCTGTCACTTATTGACATGGACTTGTTTTAGCTTGTAAATAATGAATGAAATAAATGAAACTGTAATTATGTGGGTTTGGAAGGACCACACACACTGATTAATGTCTGCACCGTTTAAATAATTGTGTTCATTTATTGTAAGCCTTCAATGAAGAGCTCAGCATGCTCAGCATTAATTCTAGCTTTGTCTAAAATCCTAAATATCGATTCTATAGTATCGTTGGTATCAGTGTTGGATCGATGCTTGCACTATGGTATCAATATTTTCGCTTCAATATTATCACGTTCCAACCGAAAGTAGTACAAAATACTTAAACTTCTTAATTAAATTTCTAGAAAACAATTAAAACCACCAGACATTAATAACAAAAACAAACATTTACAAGAAATTAAAAATTAATTAATTAATTAATTAATTAATTAATTAATTAGAAGCCAGGGGCACATAGCAGCAGCATATAAACAAATAAAATAAAAAAACAATACAGAGGCTATATACAATTATTTGGAGAAAAGACTCAAAAGGAAGAAATATAAGTTAAACAGAGAGACCAAACTGATTCAAAATCCGTATGGTTTTTATATCCTTCCGGTTGAAAGATCCAGTAATAGTACCAAGGTAATATTTGAAATCTGTCAAAAAGAAATTTAAAGAGGGTTTTTGTTACTATATTTACATCTATATTTACTTGCCATAAACTATAAATAGGTTCAGCACAAGAGACGAGTCACTATTTGTATAAAAAAAAAACAGAGCAGTAGAAATACTGCTCGTCACATATCAACACGTACAATGACGTCTTCGAAAGGGGCGGGTCTAGTTTGACTATCCAATTACGTTTATTTTGTTGTATAAGGTGTCAGTATCTGATCAGAATCGCTGATACGAACCTGATTTTTACTTGGTATGGAAAAGGAAATCGCACATCCCTCCTACGCAACACGTGGATTTAGCAGTAGATGGCACTGTTACTGTCCCCACACCAAATCTTCCAAAGAGGAAATCCCCGGCTCCCTCCTTTCTCTTGAAGTCAGCGGGAGGAGAAGGGCAGTTTTCAATCAGATGAAGCAAGACTGAAAAAGCACAACATCTGATTAACGGAATTAACGGTGTCATTGGAAATAATAAACAGCCATCACAGTTTATTGTTAATTACTAGCCATACTTATTTGAGACTGTTGAGGGTATTTATCACAGTGACTACGTTATAAATATGCTCGAGTGAAGGAGGGCGCTCGAAGCCACTAGGCCAATCAGAAGTTGCCCTGCGCCCCACGTGACTTTGGTCGAGGCTGCTGTCTGTCGGTCATGTGCGGGGTTTTTGCTGGACGCGTGTTTGGTGTGTGTCTCGGATCTTCATCCCCGAGTGAAATGTCGCCTGATCTCGCTCTGTCTTACCGTGAGTATCGGTGAATCGCTTAAAAAAAGCCGATAAAATCGAGGAGGAACTGGCGAGGATTCGCTCTCCGACAATGAGCACGGATTTGTGCCTTCACGCGTGATTTTACGGTTTAGAATTTGGGTTTACATTTACATTTACATTTACAGCATGTATCAGACGCCTTTATCCAGAGCGATTTACAACCAGTAGTTACTGGGACAGTCCCCGTGGAGACTACCATTGTGTCTTGCTCAGGGACACAATGGTAGTAAGTGGGGTTTGAACCTGGGTCTTCTGGATAAACCTACTTCCGAAGTTTTTGTTTTTCCTAAGTCTGCAGCAGGAGACACCGCAGGTTACGATCCCGCCTCGAGCAGGGTGTCATTACAGGGCACAAACTTTACAGTTCCAGGTCTAATAAAGTAATTATCTGTGCAGAACCGTTACAATAAAATCTCACATGAGATCGAATGTATGAACTGCTGAAAATGAAGGAGCGTTGGTTTTAAGATTATTCAAGGCTGGGGAATAACCTGGTATTAAAATGTTCATATGGGTTTCACTTTATCTTATTTTTGCATTTTGTATTATTCGTTTTCATGCTGCCATTAGCAGTGTGTTTCCTCACTGCTCTTATCTCAAAAATTTAATGCCCCATAATGGCATAAAAGGAGGACAACGTATCAAAAATGGCAATGCGTCTATAAGATGTTTTATACGTTTGAAAGGGACAACGTTTGGTATCATTACATGACCGGTTATGAATAAATTAGCAATTTTAAAGCACTGAACGTGTGACTTTGAATGTGATCAGTGAGTTGTTTGCATTCCTTCTGCAGTTCACGTTCTTGTGTCGTGAAGAAAGACAGACTAGAGTCTCTGGTCTGGTTTTTAAAAACGAGATAACATAGTGATGGGAACACTGATAGGTGTGTGTCATCTCAGATGCCTCTTAAAATTGAGTCATGTGAGGTAAAGGGGCAGTTTCAGTTTTCTATTTACTTTTACTTATAAATAACTAAAAATCCAGGGCATCACCTTGAGCTTTAAGGTGATGCCCTTTAAGGTGCGCTGTTTGAATGAAATTATTTTGTCTGCCTGATTCAGACACACACACACACACACACACACACACACACACACACACATATATATATATATATATATATATATAACCAGGATGGCAGCCAATACAGATCAGATACTGAAAAAGTCAACGCTGTATTTCTCTCTTCCTTGCGCTCCAAAATGCTTTCACTCTCTTCTCCGTCTGTTACTTCATATAAACGATGTTTCCGTCAGTGTAGCAGTACCTTACAAAAATGCTGATTACAGGCCCTGGTTGTGTTAGTGCGTGGTGCGATGGGCTGGCTCCCCTCCCTGACTGAGTCGCCACTTGGTGCCCATTGTCTCAGGACATGTGCTGGCATCATCATCATAAAGTTATCCCAAAGCGAAGATGTTTGCAGACAGGTTCTCTGCGTTCTTTTGATTGAGGTGGGAACCTTTTTGTTGATTTTTCTGGTTTAAAAAGGTCAGTTGGTTACATTGTTCGTTACTGTATTGCACACCTAGACGATTACTAGTGCTGCACGATTAATCTAATCGTAATCGCGATTTGGTTCAATGGAGACCTCAGATTCATGACACACATAGACATATGGGTAGACGTACGTCAACGTCGCCGCCATATTGCAAGTCAGCCTCCAAACAACGTTTTGGCTAAATGTAGGCATTAACTATTTTTTTTTTTCAACCTTCATTTTCAACATTTTGAATAACTTTATTTAACATATTCAATATAATTATAATATTGAATGTCAAGAAACATTTCTGTAAAGAAAATTGCCAGAATGGGACAGGACTTTAAAATGTCCCTGGACAAATCTTCAATCCCACACCACTCCACTGCTGCATTCCCTCCACTGGTTTCCTGTAGCTGCCTGCATCAGATTCAAATACAAAGCCAAGGAAGGATCACACCCTCCTTCCTCAGATCTCTCATCACTCCTCGATCTGCCCGATCCTCCAGCATTGATCCACTGTACCACCATCTCTCAAGCTACTAAGAAACATTCATTTAGACTCTTCTCTCTTTGCTCCTAGGTGGTGGAATGAACTTCCACCATGTCAGCTGGGTCATTAAGGGGTCATTAATGATCTTCAAACGCAAACTGAAAACCTTCCTGTTTAGAAGATATCTGGACTAAAAGAGCTCTTATGGACACTCTCTATGTTCAAAATTTCTTTAAAAACGGTTAGGTTCTGACAGTATCTGCAGATTGGATCCTATTGAACCAAACCAGAGTTTTCAATGATTGGTAATTATGTAAGTCGCTCTGGATAAGACCATCTGCCAAATGCTGTAAATGTAAATGTATCTTTTACTGTCAATAGTTCAGTGAGCAGAAGATTAACTGTTTAACAAAGGCATGAAGTTGAAGATGAGACCATTCTTTTCTGCATTTCATGCACTGTGTTGTTTTATACAATGTTTGAGTGAAAAGAAACACCAAATCGATATTTTATGGAATTTATATTTATTGAGCTCACTCAATAAATTTGTCTCTCTCTTCCCAGCTTGGTAGTTTGTGTTTTGCCGGGAGATCTGACGTCACTGGTGATAGCTGCGATGTTGGGGCAGGTGGATGTTGGGAGCATGGAGGGCAGAGTTCATATGCTGCACCCCAGTTCTTCCAGGACGTGGAACCGAGCCTGTGACCCCCATGGCCACGACCCAGAATATATCATACAGCTGGTCACAGACCTGCGTCAGTTTGCTGACGTGCTTCAAACGCTCCGAGAGACCTTACAAAGGAATGGTGAGTGTGAATTTCTATATCGTTGTATCACTAGTGCGTTTTCACTGTGTTTAATTCGTTTGAGAGAGCACCAGGAGTGGAATTAATGACTGAAGCTTGATTTCAGTCATGTCTGGTTTCATCCTACTAACACCATAATTTGAGTTTTCCAGTGTCATGTAAACATACTGAGTGTTGGGTTGATTATTGTGTTTTGCCGTTCTGCAGGTACAGTCAGTCACCTTGTGTGTCCTCAGTTGCCATTAAAGGTTTACGTTTGTCACAGTGAATGTTGCCACTGTGAGCTTTTTGTGCAATCTGCAAGTTTCCCCATCTGTTTGATGCATGTGCTGTCAGCGGTAGGGAAACTAGTTAGCTATTCGTCATCAATTCCAATCAGTGCAAAACACACACCACATCATTAGTTGTTGTGAGAATGCGGACACGTGGTGAAAAAATTAGCAGAATTAATCCAGCATGTTTAAGTGATTGTTTTTGTCATTGTGAAACGCTGCAGCACAGCACACGGTAACTCAATGAAATGTGTCCTCTGCTTTTAACCCATCACCCTTAGTGAGCAGTGGGCAGTCGTGACAGGCACCCTGGGAGCAGTATGTGGGGACGACCACAGCATAAATAAGGGTGCTTCTCCCATATCGCCATTGTCAACAAGTAAAGCTGAGGAAACTTTGAAACCTTGAGCTTGGATAGGTGACATGTTAATAGTGGAATGGCAATAATTTAAAGCCCTTATTAAATCATTATTTTGATAAACATAGCACATGGGACTTGCTAATGTACAGTACCTCAGCATTTACATAAATTAAGAGATAAAACAGCTTGTGTCTGTATCTTGAAGAACTATGCTGATGTGTAATTATTTTGGACCCATCGTAGGACAAACATAAATGATAATTTTTGGTTTAAACTAGAGGACACTATTGCTTTCAAACACCCTACTTCTGTTTGGACAACATAAACCTGCTCCCATCAATACGTCAATCTCTGATGTCATATACCTGATCGTTTCAGCCCAAAAAATTTGCTGAACCACTCAGAACTGTCTGACTATTCCTTGGTTCCTCGGTTCCTGTCCTAACAAATGCAAAAATGCAAAAAAAAAAACAAATTTGGCAACATTTGATATTCCATATTCCGTGCAAATTTAGTAACTCACCTGGTCTGCAGCCCTTTTCTACAGAGTAGCAGAACCTTGTTGAATGTGTGCAGTCAAGAATTCTGCCTGTAGATTAAAAGGGTTCCCACTCATCATAAAGTTGCACTGTGCCTAGGTCTTCATTGTTGAAAACAGGAAATCAGAGATGGTGTTTTTTTTTTTTTTTAAGACTTTGCTGCTAAAGTGGGTGGTTTCATGTAAGATTGGTTAAAACTATGAACTAAATCTATGCTTTATGTCTTAAGATGTCAGGGTAGCTGGGCTTTAGTACTGAGTTGTAGATACCTTTTGGTTTGTTTAAATGAATGAACTTCCCCTTGAGGTCAGAACAGCTCAGTCACTGAGCACTTTCAAATGGCAGCTCAAGACCTTCCTCTTTAGAGGATATTTAGATTAAATTGTAACCTTCTTATTGTCTTACTTGTGTATAGAAACTACAACAGAGTGACTAAAAAGATTGTATTCATAGTTGGGGGTCCTGGTGAACCAGAATTGATCGCTTCAATGATAACTTCAAAGTACGTTGTAACCAGTAATTACTGGTTGTTGAGGCAGAAATATATTTGCTGTTAACTATGTACACGCCACAGTCCGTGTCATTCTTTCCTCTGCTTATGTGTGTATATACTCCAAAATTAATACTACTGATTATCACACACAATACAGACACAAGTACACACAATACAGACACATCAGTACATTTACATTTTACATTTACGGCATTTATCAGACACGCTTATCCAGAGCGACTTACTATCAGTAGTTACAGGGACAGTCCCCCTGGAGCAACTTAGGGTTAAGTGTCTTGCTCAGGGACACAATGGTAGTAAGTGTTATTTTGAACCTGGATCTTCTGGTTCATAGGCGAGTGTGTTACCCACTAGGCTACCACCACCCTGTCGGGTGTACAAATGTTAACAATTCAACGTTGTATGGATACGCATATGTAGCTCACAGCAAGTATATTTCTGATTTAAGACAGATAAATGCCATAAATGTTATCCATCTGTAATTAGCAATTGTATTCATTAATTATTGAGGAATTGTTTTGCAAGTTTATCTTGAATGGTAGTGCCCTGGTCAGACTGACAGTTAGATGTATTTCATGCACTGAATGTATACAAATTAAATAAATTGATTATTTCAATATGACACATTTAATTAATTGATAATGTTTATAATTCAAGTGCTCAGTTCAGTTTCTGTCATATTAAATTAATTATGTTTTAATTCCCCATTTTGAATAATTCATGACACATTTTAATGTTTAATTGTTTATTTACTTATCTATTTGCTGTTAACTATGGGCAGTTGTGGCCTAGCGGTTAAGGAAGCGGCCCCGTAATCAGAAGGTTGCTGGTTCGAATCCCGATCTGCCAAGGTGCCACTGAGGTAGAGGGTGGTAGTGGCCTAGTGGGTAAGACACTCGCCTGTGAACCAGAAGACCCAGGTTCAAATCCCACTTACTACCATTGTGTCCCTGAGCAAGACACTTAACCCTAAGTTGCTCCAGGGGGACTGTCCCTGTAACTTCTGATTGTAAGTCGCTCTGGATAAGGGCGTCTGATAAATGTATTTTATTTTGGCACTCATAGGACTGCATATTTTTCTGCATTCAAATAAATGTTCAAATCACACACAGTATGTGTGTTTTGTTTACAAGTTACAGTTAACTTTGATATTTACTTTGATCTTGGTCATCTACACTAATAGGAACTGTGCAATCGAAATGTTTTTAGATTGAGATGACTGTGAGAGGCCCACAGTGCCATCCATCCTACACTGCTAAAGGTCACCTCAGAGTGCAGTTTGGGAGTAGTTTGGTCCGTGTGGGCTTGCGGTCTTTGGCTTGGCTGCTGCCTCAGAGAGAGTAGGCATATTAGTGTGTGCAGATGAATCCAAATATGTCCCAGTCGTAGGAGACTTTTGCTTGGATTGGAGGAGCCATGTTCAGCTAATGAGCTGACTTCCTGTTAGGCTGTGGTCAACCTTATTAAGCAGATTGGCCTGCCTTGACTCAAACTATCATTTTCTTTCCATATTAAGAACTTTTTGGTTTGCTTAAATTAATCTCTGATGCTATAACCTGATTCATTGACATTTTGAATTATTCCTATTTTTGATAATTAAGTTGATAATCAGAAAATACTAGCACATCAGCCTTTTATATTGACCACACAGTTACCATTTCTCGTTGTGAGAAATAAAAAAGGAAAGCAGTGCTGCTGAATCTCATGAAGGAATGCCTGTGGTGGTGACAATTCCACTAAATTGTGTCAAGAAGTGGAATGGAACCAGATCTCTGATGAACTGGACACTCTGCTCAGCATTTTCTCCTTAGACACTCCCCTAACTCTCATCGGTGATTCAACCTTCCACTAGCTAAACTCCAATCGTCTTGCCTTCTCCCCCTTCTCCACTCTTTTTCCTTAAACCTACAGCAACATCTCTTCCACACATAATGGGGGGATTGTCCTGGACCTGGTCTTCAGTCGTCCTTCTCCATCTTCCGACCTTTCTTCCTCTCGACTTCACATCTTGGACCTCCAGTTCCTGACCTTCACACTCACTCTACCTACAGGATCCACAACTGTCCCCCATCCATCCTTCATTCGACACAACCTTCACACTTGTTCACCTTCATCTTTATCTTCCTGCATTCTTTCAAATCTCCCAACCTCTGAGTCATTCTTCTCCTTACCACTAGAGACAGCCACTAACTCTTTCCTCAACTCATTTTTCCTTTCTATGGATCACCTCTGTCATCTATCTTCTAAACCCAGAAGGACTTCTCCCCCTGCACCCTGGCTCTCTGATACATTGCACAGCAATCAAAGAGTACTTCAAGCAGCAGAGAGAAAATACAAGAAATGACACCCTCTTAACACTCTACAATTGTTTTCTAAGCTCACATCTGATGAAATCATTCAGATCATATCTACAGGCAATCCAACCACATGTCCACTAGATCCAATCCCTTCTGCAATGATCCAAACCATCTCTCCTGACCTCATCCCTTTCATTTCTTATATCATAAACAGGTCAATCACATCTGGCCATGTACCATCTGCCTTTAAAACAGCCAGGGTTCTTCCAATCCTAAAGAAACCCACCGCTGATCCTACAGATATCAACAGTTACAGACCAGTTTCTCTCCTCTCCTTTCTTTCTAAAATCCTTGAGCTGTGTTTACAACCAGCTATCACTTCATCTGTCACAGAACAACCTCCTGGATCCTAACCAGTCTAGCTTCAGAACAGCCCATTCTACTCAGACTGCCCTTCTGGCTGTTTCTGAGAAGCTACATGCGTCCAGATCAGCAAAACTGTCATCGGTACTTATTCTCCTTGACCTCTCTGCAGCATTTGACACTGTTAACCACAAGACTTGCTTGTCTATTCTGAAGAGGCTTGGAATTCGGAGCTCAGCATGGCAGTGGTGACTTGGAAAGGATCCACCTCTGCCTCACATAGACTCTCCACTGGTGCCCCTCAAGGCTCGGTACTAGGTCCTCTCCTTTTCTCCCTGTACACGAGATCACTTGGTGAGGTAATTTCCTCACATGGATTATCCTACCACTGCTATACAACTGGATTACTGTAACTCCCTTCTAGCTGGTCTACCTCTATGTACCATCCGACCTCTACAACTCATACAAAATGCAGCAGCACGACTGATGTTCAACCTTCCCAAATTCTCCCACACCACCCTCTCTTACGTTCCCTCCACTGGCTCCCAGTAGCTGCACGCATCAGATTCAAAATACTGATGCTGACCTACAAAGCCAAACATGGAGTAGCACCATCCTACCTCCCAGCCCTTATTATACCTCGCACTGCACCTTGTTTTTTTTTTTTTTTTCGAGCCTCCGCCTGGTCCCTCCATCTCTGAAGGTACAAGGAAGATACTCATCTAGACTCTTCTGTCTTGGCCCCTCGGTGGTGGAATGAACTTCCCCTTGAGGTCAGAACAGCACAGTCACTAAGCACTTTCAAATGGCAGCTCAAGACTTTCCTCTTTAGAGAATATTTAGATGAACTTGTAACCTTCTTATTGTCTTACTTATGTATAGAAACTACAACATAGTGAATAAAAAGATTGTATTCATAGTTGGGGGTCCTAGTGAACCAGAATTGATCACTTCATTGATGGTAACATGGAAGCACGTTGTAAGTCACTCTGGATAAGGGCGTCTGCCAAATGCTTTATATGTAAATGGAAATCTCTGTTGGTGAACAAGAGCCAACCTGAGCCTTTTTCAGACCAAGATGCTGTAATAGTGGCATTGAGAAGAACACTTTGGTTTGGGTGTTTACAGTGAACCAAAGTTTGTATCGAGTTTTTTTAGACAGCTTAGGGCATGCCAGATGTATGAAGTCTGAAGCAACGGATCATCATGTCCCTCCAAGGGATTGTTCCTGCCTGAAGGCTGGAGATGAAGAGGTTCTGGGCAGGTTGAGACAGGCTTCTGCATAAACCTGCTGTTATCTTTTGAAGAATCCTCAGAAGATTGTACTGTAGGAGGTCAGCATTGTTTAATCCTGTAGCTGTTCACCTGTTCCACCTCTTGTGATTCTGTCTGTGTAATTCTGCTGTAATTCATGGTGTTCTGGTAACCTTTATTTTTTTTTTATTCTAGTCCCTCGTTCGTGTTTTGTGAGAGGTGATAAGGTATATGATGTAGTCAGTGCAATCCATGGTAATTACTAGTTGACTTGTCTTCCTCATGGTTGAGTGGAATATTTTTACGATGCCTTGGCCAAAAGATAAAAAGGTAATCTTATCATAACATTTTAATGACTGCCTCCTAATGAAGAATTTCAAAGGACTCTCTAGCGTGTCACATTTTTATATTTAATTGGAATATAGAATTGATTTCATTGAATCTTTTTTGAGAAAAGATGAGTACTTAATATAATATGCCATAAACAGAAAATTTGCCCATTTAATGAAATGCCAACTCTATAGAGTAAATAAGAAATGTGATCTTTGACCTTTTCAGAGGACTGTTTGTTTACTCCTTGGAGCTGAGAGGGGGTCCTCTACTGAAATCTGTAAGAAGTGTGTGATGGCCGTGTGTCTCCTTCTCCAATTTCTTCTGTCCTCATCTGCAGAATATGAGAGCTCTGCACCACTCGCCGCTCAGGAGCAGCTGGGTGAGCTGGTGCGCCTTCTCAAGTTAATCATAGACAAGCACCCAACCCTCAACTCTGCAGACATCCTCAGTGCAGCTGGCAAGGTCATTTCCAAGGTCAAAGGTGAGTCTCATTTCAGGAAAAAAAGGGTACATGCCCTTTTTATAATTCCGGGTGACCAGAAGAGGGCTCCCCATAAGATATGAACTTGTTGTCAAACAGATTTGTAGCACTTTTGCAAGGAAGAGTCAATATGTGCCATATTCTACTCATGAAGCCAAATCTTAAGATGCTATGCACATTTGTGTGTGCACATTTGTCCAAACTGCGTTTTTTGTATTTGTTGGTGTTTAAAATTGTACTGGTCATGGGACACATTAAAGGTTGGAGAAGTTTTTTAATGATTTATTTTGTTCTCACAAAAACCTGCTATTTATTTAAAAACCTGCAGTTTTATATATCCAATGTATTATGGCTTTATATTCAGATTGCACACAATCATGTGATATTAAACTAAGTGTCCAGTAGTTTGCTTATTTTAAGCAGACTGTATTTTTATATTAAAGGTCCCATGTTTATTTAACATACGAGTTCCCCTAGCCTGTCTAGGGTTCTGTAGTGGCTAGAAATAGTGATAGATGTAAAGAGTACTTTGGCCATTCTGCTTCTTTCAGAGAGTGGCAGCTCAGATGGCTGGATCTGGAATTTTGCCCCTTATGAAGGGGAAATATTACATCACGTTTCTAATGCTTTGTCCGACCTCAGTCCTTAGCACCCTTCCCCTAAAAATGTATTTATTTATTTATTTTTATTTATTTTATTTTTTTCTGGAAAAACGGCATTACGACTTCCTGTCTGTGGCAAACATTGTACTTGATGAAGGGTGTTTATGAATCAATGTCCGCTCAGGCCACTCTCCTCCATGTCCTGCCTCTCTCTTCCTCATTAACATTTAAATGATAATTTAAATGATGACTAAAATGGTGTGTCCTAGGAAAATCTTATTATTGGACTGGGTAAAAGGGGCTGTAATTCTGCACAGACTGAATTTCATAAAGAGACTTCAGATATAGTATAAGCGGGCCACTAAGACCTATATAATAGCAAAAGGTGTCATGTCATGGAACCTTTTAAGTGTAATTTTTTTAGAATTATCAGTGTTAAGTATTTATTATTTACTCAAACTCATAAACCAACATTATTTTAGTAAGGAAAAAGCATTTATAATTACCCATTTGTTCCATAGATCAGTAGTGACCGATAATAGAAGTTGGAGATGTTCCATCAAGTTTTTTTTTTTTTCTTACTTTTCTCCATTTCCTTAGAGCAGGAAAAGCCCCACCCCCTGTGGGTGGAAGCCCCTCCCTCTGGGTGTTTGGGTGTACTGTAAGCATGTCTGTGCGCCACCCTTGAATGAATGCAAGATGGAATCTCATCTCTCCTGTTCCTCTGCCAGAAATATGATCCTGTGCGGTGCTGGTGTGCACACAGGAATGTGCGCAAGGCCACAGTCTGTATTCCACATTTCAGCAGAGGGGAACATGTTGAGGTTCTTGGTTTTTGTAAAGGAAGTTTCATTTCAGTTTGTGCTTTCTGCCCCGGAGTAGTCTGTCCTGAAACACCTGTCTTGAAGAGTGAACATCAAAGAGAAATGCTGACAGGCTGAGACAAAATAATCACTTAAATCATGACATTTTCATCTGCCATTTTCTCAAAAAATCCTCAGACTAAACAAATTAATCAGACCAAACACATTCCAGGGTCTGTTTGTGTGCCACTCAGTGGTTGATCATGTCATATGAAGAATTTTGTTACTGTGTGTTGATTTCTTTCGGTTTATTGCTATTCATTAGTTCCCCCTTCCCGTGTGTGTGTGTGTGTGTGTGTGTAATATATATATATATATAATCACTCATTCTAACAGTCTGACAGTGTGGAGTCAGACAGTGTGCTTACCTGAACCATCGTATCATCATCTAGGGCTTTTTACTGGCAGTCAGCGGCCCTCGGAGCCGCACTTCCCATGTTTGAGGGGGGAGGCGGGGGTGGGCGCTCATTGTTGTCAGGCTTCAGGATGTCCTGAGGAAAGTGGCCAGTGTTCCACTGCAGCAACCGGCCAGCAGCAGAGCCGCAGGGAGCAGCTTCTCTGGTCGGTTGTAGCTCCCTATCCTGTCTCTGGGCCGGCCTTGCTGGTCACACCACTGCCACCTGTGGTGCCAGCGGCTGCCTGAGCTGGGGATGCTAGCGCTGGCTGTGTGGGAAGTGGAAGTCAGGCCTGGTACAGTACAGTGGATTTTTTTATTTTTTTTTTTTTCTGCCTCTCAGTCGGTAAGTGTGCAGTGGGTTGCAACTGATTCAACAGCCGAATCCCTGAAAAGGTTTCCTGTTGAGAGGAAGCCTGAAAGGAATATGGCTGAATTTCCTTAAAACTGTCCTTTTGTTTAGTTATTGCTGCATCCTGAAGTGAACTCATCCTTGAGTTGGTGTCTTCCGTTTAAAAATGTGCAGATCTGCACACATATTCAATATGTTTCAGTTCATTATTCATTCGTATGTGAACCTGCGAATGCATAAAATAGTGAGATAAAAAAAAAAGCAGGCGCATTGTGAGCTGGCGCATTGGTTTTCCTGGTCTTGTTGATGTTGTCAGGATGTTTGGTTGAAAGCCATGCGGTTTTTCACTTTCCCCAGGACTCAACTGCGCGGAAGTCAACAGCGAAAACAAAGGCCCTATTTTTGGTGAGCTATACACTGCGATCGACACTTTGGCCTTCACATTTGGCGATGTGTGAGTACTCCTTATCTTTGGACACAGCAGACTTTGTTGCAGACTGCAGAAATTCGTGGTTCTTGCTTGTTTATACCACTTCACATTGATCTTGTATGGAAAGTGTTCTGGATGTATTCTTTTATTAAGTGCTTCGATAGAACTGTAATTATAGCATACTTCTATGCCAAAGATGCTCTGCAGTGTCACGTGTTTATTAGCCTGACCTTGCCTTGCCTTTTGTGTGTGCCTAGCCGCAGTCCAGAGTAGGGCTGGGTGATATGGCAAAACAACTGATCGCAATGTACTTTCCTATATTGAACAATTTGATTTTTTGATTGATTATTATCCTTTTTTTCTGATATTACCATGCTGAAGCTGAAGACACCAGAGATAATAAACAGTTTATAAACATATAAAACCACGACAATTGCTGTCTTACTTGGTTCCATTTTCAGCCAGTGTCTCCATTTAAAAGTAACTTAAATATACAAAATGCCATTTCTATTGTGAAAAATGGCCAAAGTCAAATGAATTGACAACATAGGGATGGCTATGTTGTTTAGGTATTCCTCCTGTCTTGTCAACCAGAGATTTTTGGGTTATATGTTTTATATTACAGTCATTGCTGTGCTGTTACACTATTAACTCAGGTTCAGACCAGACCATCTTACATGATCCCTCCGGCTTTCTGTATTTCAGAGTGTCAGACTTCCTCATGGGCGATGTGGATGCAAGCTCCAGGTTGGGTGTCTCCTCCCTACACAGGCGGAGTGTGGTGAGTTCACTCTGCTGCAGAGCAGACGGTGGCTACAGTGTGTGTGTGTGTGTGTGTGTGTGTGTGTGTGTGTGTGTGTGTGTGTGTGAATACAAATTGATCTTATGACCAAGAATAAGAAAATAACCTGCCTGTCTGGAAAACAAAAAACATAGTAAATAGGTATCAGGCTCCCATTGGATAATTACTGCATAGATAATATTTCAGCTACCAGTTATTTAACCCACACCGATGCACTGAGTAGTTTCGCATTTCTTAAAACATCCTGTGGTTGTGGGGAAAATATGTAAATCTGCTTTAGAATACTTATTATCATGTATAAATAAAAAAGTATTAGGTTAAGAACTGGACTGATAGTTGGGAAGAAATGTGGTTTGACAAAATTCTTGAATGGTCATGGTCGACAATCAGTGAAATGTTTGGTGAAATCAGATCATTAAAAAAATCAACAGCTGAACTCATGGTTGTTTTCAACAATGACAGTATGAGCATTGTACAACATGTACAAAAAATCCTGGTCCTGCCAAAGAGGCTCACGTGTTACTTAATGAGTGTGGCAGATTGTGAAGATATGTGAGTTGGAACAAAAGAAGAGGCGCATGAAGTAATGTAGCCATGATCTAAATACTGGAAGAGTGGTTTAGGGAGCATGAATTGGCCACAACAGACCTTAACCCTACTGAGAATCTTTGGGATGGGCTGGAGAAGAATTCAAGCAGATGTCCGAAAGTGACTGTCCCAACATCTCTACAAGATCTACAAGATCTTGAAAAATGCAACTCTGGATGAAAATAAATGTTGTTATTGCATTTGGCAGTGTATTTAATTCTAGGGTTTAACATATTGCAGAAGCTCATGACAACAATGTCTCAGAGAGTGTGTGCCACAAGTAAGGGTCAGCATTATTTATGTATTCATTTATTTTGGACAAGCAGTATGAAAGATTTGCTGAACCTCACAATACAAAATGCAGTGATGTGAAAAAGAGCCCCCCCTCCACCTTTTTGTGCATGTACTTAATAAATCTTTAAGATAATCAAACAAATTTAAATGTTAGTCAAAGACAATGCAAGTAAACAAAATGCATTTTTGTGAAGGATTTTATTAATAACCTAATAACTGGTTGGGCCATCCTTATTAGCAAAAACTGCAATCAAGCAATGAGTCTTTTATGACACTGTGAAGGAATTTAAGCTCAAATTTGCAGAATTGTTGTAGTTCAGCCACATCGGAGGGTTTTTGAACATCCCTTCCAAAAAGTTCACCTTTTGTCTTGTCAGTCCACAGGGTATTTTGCCAAAAGTCTCAGGGATAATCAAGATATTTTCTGGCAAAATTGAGAAGATCCTTAATGTTCTTTTTGCTCAGCAGTGCTTTTCTTCTGGCTATTTTTACCCAGTCTCTTTCTTATGGTGTCATTATGAACACTGAGCCCAATGAGGCTCAGTTCTTTGCACGTCTTTTCTGCGCTCTTGGGGTAGTTTTGGTCATCTTTACAGTCCTGGGAAATCTTACCACTGTTCCATGTTTTCACTATTTGTGGATCAGGATAGTTTTTAGGATCTTTTGGTCTACTTCTCTTAGATTTTTTTTCTCTCGTAATAATAACATATTTCATTTAAAACCCTTTGAATAAAATTTAAATGTATATAATTATCTGTAAGATTTAAGTGTTCCAAAAATTGTTTAAATAAGTAAATCAGGAAGGGGTGAACCCTTTTTCAAACCATTGACAAAAGGTGAAAGTGAAGTAATTGTCATTGTGATATACAGCACAGCACACGGTGCACACAACAAAATGTGTCCTCTGCTTTTAACCCATCATCCTTGGTGAGCAGTGGGCAGCCATGTGTGTTGGGACTGTGCTTGGCTCGGTGGTACTTCAGTGGCATCTACAGTATGTGGATCGGGATACGAACCGGCAACCTTCAGTGCATCGATTTTCACCCATTTTGTTATGTTACAGCCTTATTCCAAAATGGATTAAATAATTTTTTTCATCAGAGTTCTACCCACAACAACCCATAATGACAATGGGAAAAAGTTTACTTGATGTTTTGGCAAATGTATTTAAAAAAAACAATAAACAAATCACATGAAGTATTCATAGCCCTTCCTCAATACTTTGCCAACACACCTTTGGAAGCAGTTTCAATATGATGCCACAGGCTTTGCATACCTATCTTTGGCCAGTTTGGCCCATTCCTCTTTGCAGCACATCTTAAGCTCCATCAGGATGGATGGGAAGTCTGGGCTCTGTCTGGGTCACTAAGGACATTCACAGAGTGGTCCTGAGGCCACTCCTTTGCTATCTTGGCTGTGTGCTTAGGGTCATTGTCCTGTCCTGCTTCATTGCTGTACAATGCTGTAGTCAACTTTCCCTCTATCCTGATTAGTCTCACATTTCCTGCAACTGCAACCTTCTGCTTACGGGGCCGCTTCCTTAACCGCTAGGCCACCACTGCCCCTTCTCCCCTCCAATTAGGCGGCCAGCCAGCTCTAGGACACGTCCTGGTGTTTTTGAACTTCCACTTATGGATGATTGAGGCCACCATGCTTATTGGGACCTTCGAAGCAGCAGAAACTTTCCCCCAGATTTGTGCAATCCGGTCTCAGAGGTCTACGGACAATTCCTTTGAATTCATGCATGTTTTGTGCTCAATCATGAAATCTCAACTGTGTGACCTTATATAGACAGGTGTGTGCCTTTCCAAGTCATGTAAAATCAACTGTTTGATTGGACTCCAATTAAGATGCATTAAGGATGATCTCAAGGATGATCTTAATTTTGAGCTTCATGGCTGTGAATACTTATGTACTTGTGCTTTCTGTTTTTTTATTTTTAATATTTTTACAACACAAAGTAATCCCTTTTCACATTATGGTCATTATGGTGTTGTGTGGATAAAATGTAGAAAAAGTGAATCGCTGTGATGTATTTCTGGATGCACTGTATATCAATGATAAATAAAATAAAGGGAACATAAAAATCCTAGATCTGAATGAATGAAATGTCCATATTAAATACATTTGTTCTTTACGTGGTTCAATGTGCTGACAACAAAATCGATGGAAATCAAACTTATTTTAGAGGTCTGAATTATATGCAGATTTGTGGTCTGCTGGAGGCCTCTTGCAAGGCTCTGGCAGTACTCATCTCTTTCTCTTTCCTCCTTGCCGGCCAGAAAGTATAGGAACTGAGTCAGTCATAAAAATTTGTTTTTAACAAGTTCTTATCCATAAAGTACTATATCCAAGGTCAAAGGTTATTTACCACCTGGAGATATGGAGCAAGTAATCAGTGCATTTATCACCTCATGGCTGGATTAATGTAATTCATTACATTTTGGTATTAGTCATTCCTTGAACTGACAAGTTGTCTGTGGTCACCACCTGCAGGACCGCGCCTTTATTGGGGATGTCTTGCTAATTGCCTATAATTTCCAACTGTTGTCTAGTCCATTTGCACAACAGCATGTGAAATTGATTGTCAATCAATGATTCTTCCTGAGAGGACCGTTGGATTTCACAGAAGTGTGATTTTGAAAAGGAGTTACGTTGTTTTGTTTGTGTTATATCTTTTTTTTTTTAGCAGTGTATTATACATTTGTACGGTTTTAGATTGCAAGATGTATAATGCGTATGATATTCCATCTGGTTCTGAAAGAGACAAGATTACAAACCTGTTTGTGTGTGTATGGTCTTGTTCCGTGAGGTTTCATTTGAATGTGCTTGTCTCCACAGTCTTTTGAAAATGTCTCTGGAGAACATGGACCTGAGGGAGGTGACATGACTGGTGAGGTTTTGCTTCAAGTCTTCATTTTCAGTTTAGTGAGCTATTACTGACTGAATCCAAACAAAATCACTTTTCATAGTGCATGTAATATCATGTTCAGATTGGTTCTGCGTTTGCAGCATGAACTGTAGAAGCAAATGCATCTTCTTTGACCCTGTTACTAGTGGTGTGAAAGTAGCCATGATTTACATTTATATTTACAGCATTTATCAGAAGCCCTTATCCAGAGCAACTTACAATCAGTAGTTACAGGGACAGTCCCCCTGGAGCAACTTAGGGTTAAGTGTCTTGCTTAGGGACAGAATGGTAGTAAGTGGAATTTGAACCTGGGTCTTCTGGTTCACAGGCAAGTGTGTTACCGACTAGGCTACTACCACCCTACACATACATGCAATGATAATTACCATTGCATGTATGTGTGTTTTCTTCATATCTGTGTGCAGGACCAGCCTCCTCACCACTGCTAGAGGAGCTGGATGTGACCCTTCTTAGTGACAATGGTGTGGAATCAGCACTTCTCTATGCCAAATCCTGGTCCAAATACACCAAAGAGCTGCTGGCCTGGGTGGATAAACGTCTCAGTCTTGGTCAGACCTGATTATCTTTAATTCTCCCTTCTCCCCTACATTACCTTCACTTTACAGGAAAAATAACTTGTTTATTGTTTAGTTAAAGTTAGTATGAAATTTTTCAATTGTGAATTTTTCCAATTCTAAAGTGGAGCTAGTTCATATTTATTTGTTTCTTAAATAGGTGGTTAAACTTTTCTTTTAAAACTTTTATAATTGTACACTGAGTTTACATATGTACCAGTTGTTTGCTGCAGCTCAAGTGTCAGATACTGACACCAGGCTGTGTAGCATGAGTAAGCATTTAATCACAGTTCAGCTTATTATGGTAAAAAGTTTAAGAACTAGATTTTGTTGTCTGGAATAATATGGTACTTGCCACTGTTATTCCACCTAAATTTGGACATTTTCTGAACCAGAAATAATGTAGTCATTGACGACTTTTAGCAATTCAAAAGCAACATAACGTCTCATAAGAAAAACATTTTGTGTATGGCAAAATGACAATAACAACAAAGGAGTCATCTCATGTAACAGTGTCAAAGTATTCTTTTGAAATGATATGTCCTGGTTTTATATTGACCACACCCATCACATTGGAAGGCAGTAACTGAATGGCCTTTAAGAGATTCAACTAACTGTGCCTACATTTTCATATTGACAGATATTGAATGTGCAAAAAGCATAGCTAAAAATGCTGAATCAGCAAAGGCACTTGCAAATCAAGAGGTATGAGATGTTTTTTTTTTTTTTTTTTTTTTTTCATGAAATGAATTTGTTCGAAAAGCAGTTCACCACCTGCTAAGTAATGTTGCTGCGCTTATATAATAGGTTTCCTTTTCAGGAATATATGCCATTTAAAGATATTTACATGTCTGCATTCAAAAATGACATGGAGTACAGCCAGCTGCTTCTACAAAAAGCTACAGCGCTACAGACGAACAAATTCATGCAGGTAAGCAGAATGCGCACATTGGTCATTCATAAAAAAGAATTTTACTGTAATTCTTCCTTAGTCACAAGAAAGGCAAGGGGATCAACTGCTGCCTACCCTTCTCTTCACAGCCATTGTTGACCCGCAGGAATGAGTTGGACAAACTGAGGAAGGATCTCAAGGACCTATGGCACAGGGAGCAAAAGAAAATGGTATTCCAAAAACCATTTGTTAAAACTTGTTAATGTACACATACCATAAACAATTACTATTACAATTATTATTACTTGTAGTGTAGGTTTGCATAAACATCAGCTCTACAATATATGAATAGTATAACATATACATGCTTAAAATTACTCAAAATTATTCTGTTTCATGCACTGCTAATTTTGCTCTGGATGTATCTTCCAGATTTCATAATACAACGGTTTACATTAAATTACTTAATACTGTTAGGAAGTTCCTAACAGTCATAATGTTACCATAACACTGTGTGCTTTCCATATGAAGAGATTGTATGAATGTAACAGTGCAATGTAACGTAGCATGAGGCTGATGCGGCTGAGAGGAAGGTCAGGATTCTGCAAACCCAGAGGAAGGAGATGTATGAGAAGGCTAGAAGTTCCACAACCCGTTCCGAGAAGGATGAGCAGTCCACATCTGGAGTCCGTCAGCTGGAGAAGAGGCGGAGGCTGGAGGAGGAGGCGCTGCAGAAGGTGGGCTTTCTTCCTAATGTTTAATATACCCCAGTTAGCCATAACATTATGACACTTCACTAGGACTATGATCTGACATGAACAAGCCACTGTAATCCAATGCTGAACTTGCTGTGCCTTGGTTCCTCTAATCCTGTCTTTGTTGCCTTTGACTTGAGTACTGTTGGCGTTTTGTGCCAATGTACATTGTAAAAAGTGCTAAACAAATAAAAATTGATTGATTGAGGTACTTTTGAAAATATGCATCAAGCTGTCAGTAACAGATCCTGTATGTCCTGTAAGTTGTGAGGTGGTGCCTCCAAGGATCAGACTTTTTTTTTTTTTTTTTTTCTTTTTTTTCAACACATCCCACATGTTTGGATTGAGATCTGTGGAATTTTCTGGCCAGAGCAACACCTTGAACTTGTTCCTCAAAACATTCTTCAATCGTGCATTACCCTGTTGAAAGAGTGCTTTACCATCAGGGAAAACTCTTTTCATGAAGAGCTCAGTAGCAATGTCTGGCAAGGTGTTACATGTCAAAGTTAACATCCACATGCGTGCAACACCCAAGGTTTCCACACAGAACATGTCCCATCCTGGTGTCTTGCCCAGGTAAATGGTACTCATGCACTAGGTCATCTGCATGATCCATCAGACCAGGACATCTTCTACCATTGCGCCATATTCCATGTCCCCATTGTAAGCACTTTTATTGTTTATTTATTATCCTGACCTTTTGCTCGGCCACAAATTCTGTGTGGACTGACACCTTTTGCTTAGATTCAGCAATACATTTTCATCAGTTTCTCCTTACTAGATGGTCAGTGGTGTTCATTTTATTTCACCCTCTGTTTTTTTTTTTCTGTCCACATTGATCCTCTACCAGGCAGAGGAGGCCCAGGACCAACTTAGGTTGTGTGTGGGTGAAACGGGGGCCAGGAGATCAGAGATGATTTCCACCAAAAACCACATCCTTACCCAGATCCATGAACACCTGCTACAATGTGATCTCACCCTTAAAGCGGTTAGCTACACACAGACATACATTGTCAGTCTTTTTACTATATCTCTAACTGATGATATAAAGTGTTGTGATATACCAAATATTGTACTAAATATTAGTAGCTTTCCTAATTTTAACACTTATTTGAGGTAGAATTAGCAAATTCCACACACCGTCCATGAACTAGGGGGGCTGTTCTATCTGCAGGTGACTGTGAACTGGTTCCAGATGCAGCAGGCCCTCTCCCAGCCCCTGAACTATCAGAACCTGTGTGACACCGCCAAGCGCTATGAGCCCGGCCAGCGATACGCTGACTTCATTCGCAGCTTGCAGAAAGGATACCCACAGAATAAGACCGTACAGAACTTGCCCAGGTAGGCAAGACACACCACAGTGCAGTTCATGAACTAAAAAACAAATAACACGATTTGTCTACACAAAAATGAAAAGAAATAATCTGGTAAAGTGAGTCATCAGATTCACAACAGGTAGATGAATGTGTGTGTGTGTGTGTGTGTGTGTGTGTGTGTGTGTGTGTGTGTGTGTGTGTGTGTGTGTGTGTGTGTGTGTGTGTGTGGTGCATCTTGGCCTAAAGGTTTGGCTTCATTTGTTGCAATATGAGGGGCATTTTATTGCAGGGCTTTAGGGAATGAGGACACCCACAAAAATGGGAAGACATTTTATGTGTAATTCTGTGAATCATGATCTGAGTATAGAGTCTAGAGTCTGTTTGTCTTAAGGTTCTGAAATGTTTTCCAGCTATCTGTGAATTGCTTCATCTAGATTTTCTTGAATATACATGGCTGCATGTGCACATGCATGTGTATGTGATCTTTTTTCCAAGTAGAGTACCTGAGAATGGTGGCCAGGGGCGGAGCTCCTCTAGGGACGAGTTAGACAGCACCACCTGGCGATCAGATGAGCTGCGATCAGACAGTCAATCTGAGCACACGGGTACCAGACTGAAGCAAAGATACTCCTTTATTCATATAGGATGTTGTTTTAGCCAGTGTTCTTGTTCAAGATTACATCGCTCAGGCTGCATTTCTGTGTGCTGTAGGTGTGCAGGGTGGGGGAGTGTGCAGTGACTCTGAGAGTGCAGGGGCCAGCAGTGAGTCCCGCTCCATGGATTCACCTACTACCAGCCCAGGTATAGACATACACGTCTGGTGGTCCATTAATGCATATCTATCTACACATTCATACATAACTTCAACTAACACAACCAACCTTCCATCAGGGGGTTTCAGCAGGAGGCTAACCCGGACCCCCTCTACTGGTACCATGTCCTCAGCAGACGATCTAGATGATCGGGAGCCTCCATCCCCTTTGTGCAATGGTGAGTCTGTGGTGAGCTGAAATGGGACAAAGTCTACATCTTATTGCAAAAAAGGGTTTTGCAGTCAGGGGTTCAGTATATTTTTGTCTTTTTCTATTTTAAGTAATATTCTTAAACATTCAGTAATCGATATTTAGTGGGTTTTGTGCCCAGATCAGTAGGTATACCTATATACAAATTTGGTGTAGTTGTTTAGTTATATTACAGACGTGACAGTTTTTACATATGTAAAATAAAGTTTGAGGATTGCTGGAGGATGATTTCATTATATGTGTATAAGATCTGGGTGAGATGATGACTGAGATGGCTAGCTCTCCTGGACCCTTCCGAAATGCCCAGATGTCTAGGGCTGCACACACACACAAGTTGAGGAAGCTTCGTGCACCATCCAAGTGCCGTGAATGTGACAGCTTGGTGGTGTTTCACGGAGCTGAGTGTGAGGAGGTAAAGCTCATTTCCCCATTTCATCACATTTTGCATAATTCTCAGAGCTGAATATCTGCGTCCAGAGAGTCTTTGGTTTATCAAGTTAAATTGTCTTCCAAAAGGAGTTTAACAATGTTTCAATAATGCCTCTGCCAAGTGCCAAAGTAATGTGTGGACTGAAAGGTTTTATTCAGCTTATGGTCATCGAGATGTGGCTCTTTAAGAATCTTTGTAAAGCTCTCTCTCTTTTTTTGTACAGTGTTCTCTGGCTTGTCATAAGAAGTGTCTGGAAACTCTGGCCATTCAGTGCGGTCACAGGAAACTGCAGGGTCGACTGCAGCTCTTTGGTGTGGATTTTGCGCAAGCAGCCCGCGACTCCCCTGACTTCATCCCTTTCATCATCAAAAAGTGCACCTCAGAAATCGAGAGCCGTGCACTCAACCTAAAGGTAGAGGAAAAACAGATCTTCCAAAGGTTTCCAAAGCATTTTCAAAGGTTGTGGTCTGATGGCCGTCATACTCCTGTCTATCCCCTGCTGCAGGGCATTTACCGTGTGAATGGGGCAAAGTCTCGGGTGGAGAAGCTCTGCCAGGCCTTTGAGAATGGGAAAGAGCTGGTGGAGCTCTCAGACCACTCCCCCCATGACATCAGCAACGTGCTCAAGCTTTACCTCCGCCAGGTACCAAGTTACACATCAGCATGTGGTCAGTAGGGCTGGATGGGAAGACAAGTGGTAGGAGCTAGTGGGTAACACACTCACCTATGAACCACAAGACCCAGGTTCAAATTCTTGTCACTTATCTATTTTGTAGAAACACCTGCTATTAACCTGACTTTTAATTAATCAATTGGTGTTAGAAATAGCTCATATGAAAAGCTAAAACCCTACCAAATGATGTTTGATGCATTTAAATAAATTAGTATCATTTAATCAAGACCGAAAGGACAAATTTTGGCAAGACAAAAGTTTTGTCGCCTATAAAGAAATTGGAACAAATTTACTGCAAATACAAAAATGTCAGCAAATTAAATAGTGGTGCTTTGAGATCCAAACTTAATATTTTAGGACTGCATCCATGCGGTTCAGCAAGGTTTCATACAGTTTATTGATCAAGTCATCAGGAATAACAAAGAAAGCAGTCTTGCATGCCTCCCAGAGTTAATCAGTATTCTTTGGGTTAGTCATCCATGCTTCCTCTTTCATCTTACGCCACACATGCTCAATGATTTTCATTTCTGGTGACTGGGCTGGTCAATCCTGGAGCATCTTAATATTCTTCAACTTGAGGAACTTTTGATGTGGAGATGGAAGAATGTGATTGAGCACCATCCTGCTGCAGAATTTGGCCTCTTGATGTTGCCAAACTATTGATGTTGCCTTCCACCCTGCATGTAACCCCAGACCATGATTTTTCCGCCACCAAACTTCACTGTTTTCTGGGTGAATCTTGGATCCATGCGGGCTCCAGTAGGTCTCCTGCAATATTTGCGGTGACTGTGGTGTAATTCAACAGAAGATTCATCTGAAAAATTCACTTTTCCAGCATCCATCCTTTTAGCAGGTTGTGGGCCTTGGCAAATGCCACACGGTTTAGTGCTGGCTTCTGGGCACTGATTCGACCATGGAGGCCATTTCGAGACAGAATCCGACAAACTGTTCTGGTTGACACCAGGTCTTTTGGAGCTCTGCTGCAGTGGAAAATGGGCTTGGATTTTTGAGCCAACAAACAGTCCTCTCGACCAGTTGTCTTGCGGGGTCTGCCTGACCTGGGCTTGTCAAAAATGTCTCCAGTCTCTTTTTTTTTATCTTCTGTTCTTTGACACTGAGACACATTGAAGGTGTTTGCCACATCAGCAGTGGATCTTGTCTTCAGCCTCTTGATAATGAACACTTTATTCTCAGAGTGAATCTTAGGCATGTTTGCAGAGGTCTAGTTGCAGTTGATGTGAAGGTCTAGTGTACTGGGGTTCTTTTTATACACACCTGAGACCTAACTGATCCATTATTAGTCACAGGTGAAGCTCATATGACAAGGCGACAACACTTATGTCTTTGCAAAAATTGACTCAATGGGCTTTACCCAGCTTTGAATATTAGAATACTTTTTAACACTTTTGTTTTGCATTGAAACATTATTACAAAAGCTGTTGGGAATAAAATGAGCAATTTCTTGTAAAAAAAAAAAAAAAAAAATCTTGATTAGAAATATATTTCAGCTGCACTTTAGGTTAACTTGTACACAAGCGACAAGACATTTGCCAGGGACTGTATTGTGTCCATAAGCAAGACCTTTAACCCTGAGTATATCCAGGTGGACTGTCCCCATAACTACTGATTATAAGGGCGTAAAACAGCATGTTTAATGTCCCTTTATTTTTTGAAAATTGGCCCAAATGTTCTTGCCATTTTCTAAAATCTAAATGTCTTTACTGCAAATTAATGAACTTTTATTCTTTTTTGTTAAGTTGCCAGAGCCACTTATTCTATACCGTTACTATAATGACATCATTGGGCTAGCCAAGGAGACCCAGGGCATCATGGTGGAACTTGAGTCAGAGGAGGTGACCAGGCATGTGGAGTCAACAGCAGATAGGCAACAGTCTCTAAAAGTAGAGCTTGACCGGATCATTTTAAGGATGGGAGACATTCTGGGCCAGTTGCCCAATGCCAACTTCAAAAGCCTGCAATTCCTGCTGGCCCACCTGAAGAGGTAGGAACATAATCATCAACCTGAGTATGAGTTTGCATGTATTTGGGGGGGGGGACATAAGATACTATTATTAAAAAATTTGAAGTGTTAATTAGAGGTTTTTACATGATGTAGAATTTCTGATAATGCGGAGGAAAACAAGATGACCGCCAGCAATCTGGGAATCATCTTTGGCCCAACACTGGTAAAGCCGCGCCAAGCCCAGACGCAGGTCTCTCTCTCCTCATTGGTGGATTACCCCTACCAGGCACTGGTGGTAGAGCTGCTGATTTGTCACCAGCGCTCTGTCTTTCCTGCACAACCTGATACTATGATGCTCAGTAGTGGCCACCAGGACCAGAGGCTCATGTCAAACTCTCAGTCCCCCACTGAGCAGGATGAGGTCTGTATTTTCTGGCAAGCTTCTCACAAGATAGTAGACCCATTTGTGTTAATGCAAAGGTCCTTAGTTTCAAAAGTGTTCAAATAAATGAAATAATAAAATACTGAGTGTTAATGGTGTCTTGTTCACCAACACCAGGCCCAGCAGCACTACAGTTGTTGAGCTGAAGACCATGAAAGTTGTGGTCTGTTGCTACTGAGCTACATATTGTACCAGTCATAGGTTTCATTACACTTACTCTATTAAAACTATGCAGACTATGACAGAGACTGTTTTGATTAATAGAACAGCATGATTCATAAATCGGATTATTTATTCTTGAACTTCATGAGCGCACACTATTCACAAAGACGTAACCAGCTTCAGCAGTGAAGAAAATGGAGCAAGCAGCAAGGGACTCAGGAAAGTTAAGAACACTTTCAGGGCACTTGTCTGACTTAAGGTGGATGAGAAAAGCAAGGAGTGTGAAAGAATAACCCATGAGTGAGAAGGTGTCAGAACTTCTTACTCTGGTGTGTAGTCATTTCTTCACCGTTTTTCAGCAGTTGTATATGAGCTTTGTGTTCACCACAGGGCATTCCAGCCAGTAGTAGTCCATCCCAGGAGCTGCATGAGGCTGTGGAGGAAGGCAGCCTTGGTGAGTGCACTCTTCTGAAACACATCAGAATCAGCAAACTTGGTGGCGGTGCTGTAGTTTTATTTTGTATTGTGAATGAGATGATGTAACAATCCTTAAAACTTGTTGTGTTGCTCCCATGCTACAAGTGTTATCTAGTCTTGAAATGTAGCAATAAAAAAGAGAAAATAAGATTGTATGTCACACATTTTCTCACCAAGACCTAAAACTCCACTAGGTCCACATGTGCCAAAAAGTGTCAAATTTGAAGCACAATTTAGCATCTTTTTCCCCCATCCTTTCATTTGTATAGAGGTAGAAAGTGGCAGAAAGCTGAATGGGTTGGAAGCATTGGGTCCTGTGCAGCTACGTGCTACCCAGCGGTTGCTCTCTCGGCCCGTCAGCCTGCCGGTGGAGGGCCCTCTCCTCCTCGCCTCGGTCCCCCTGGGGCTCCCAGGCCTACCGGAGGCAGCTGAGAGTGGGGGTCCCAGACCACGTCCAGCCAGCACTTTCCTGGACACACAGACACTGCGCAGAACATGGGACAGACAGTACCGTCACTACAGTGTCACACCTCGCACCAGCATAATTGTGACCAACCTGCCTTGGCCACCTACCTCAGCCGAAAGCCCCCACAGCACACAGAGTGGTGTCAGCGCCATATTTCCCAACAGCCCATACGTAGCGACTGTCCGCCAGCGTCAATCTGCGAAAACATATGAAGGTTTGCCAATCGCATTCAGAGCACCCAGGACACTACAGCCCCCTCCCGGAACATTCTACACGCCTCCAACAGGCAGAAGGGACTGTTTACTCACTGACTTAGGCAGAAGTGTAACTACAGAAGCAGCGATACCTGCAAGGAAGGGTTCAGAAGAGGAAAGAGACTCCCCTGCACCCCCGTCCATACCCCGACCTGTATCTCCTGCCATCACTCCATCCACATCCCAGACAACACCTCCCCAGACCACCTCTCCATCTGCATCCTCAGCTAACTGCCCTGCTGAGACAAATGTCTCTCCTCAAGGGATACGCAGTCATCAAATGTCAGAGGTGGAAGACCAAGAGACTCACTTTGTCTGAGCTCCACCTCACACATGGACTGGCCTATAGAAGCAGGAAATGGTCCAAATACATTTTATTTTTTTTAATCCTTTTGGAACCACTCCCCTCTCATATTCTATATATTCTGGGTGAGGTAAATAAAATGAGATTCCATGTGCAGCCAACAGGGTTTGTTTAGCTTTTGAAAGCTTTGTATTTGTATATTGCGAACTGTATGTATTTGTGTGAACCTGAAATGTAGAATGTGGCATCTGAGTGAATTAATGGTGCATAATGTGAAAGGTACCGTTTTCTTCAGATGTTTTTAGCACTTACAGGCTTGCATGCCTTTAAATATTCATCTTATGGAAGCAGACCTGTGTGAATTATCATTTGCATATGAATAATATTAACTCACCAATTAATTGCTGTTAAATGTTATTTCCAGATTGTGATTAAAAGCTATATGTGGAAAGTTTTATAGAATGCTTTCATTGTAATGTTTGGTTATGTGTTTAAAATAGTCATGCATGAGGACATGCAGCAAAATTGCAAAACTGTAACTTTTAATATATATATAAATATATATATTTACAGTGAATATATTGTGCATGTGAGTGTCTTTCTTTCCAGAGATAGACCCACTACAGCCTCCAGCCTGACCTCATTACGAGTGAGAGTTTGTCAGAATAAGATGATCCAATTACAGAAGGATTACAGCTCTGAATAATATCCTTTGGCATAAAGAATGCTCCCGTTGTGTTTCAGACACTCATCACTTTCGCTCTGACATGCACTAAGCACTACTTACTGCTCAGGTTCCTCTTCATGAACAAGGACAAAAAAAGTAATCATGATAAGAGAGCTTAACGCTCTCTGTTCTAGTCTCAGGTTTAAATGATCAGCAGATGTATGAACTAGGATGGTTTCAACATCTACTGTATTTAACAGGGACAACATTGACGTATTGTATCAAATGAAAGATGTGTCTAGTAATTCTATGCCTGTGCTGTACACTGTATCGGTCTACATATTTATAATTCATTTATGCACTTACACCTAGAATAAAAGGGAACTTCTCTATTCATCCTAAGACTAGAGGGAAACTGGCACTATATAAAACATTTACTTCAACATGAAATATGTGTATTTTGTGACGTGTATCTCAGTAAAAAAAAAAAAAAACCTGCCCATGTGGCATAGCTGGCCACCCTGGACACACCCAATCACATGTCACCTGCACCAAACAAGAGAACTGAACACAATGTCGCTTATGCCAGTGTGTAAATAGCGGCATCCACGGCATTGTACCCCCAGTGTGTACGACGTTCCTACCAACTCTACAGTGTAAAATGTAGGCTACAAAGCACCTGCCTTAAATGTGTTTATGCAGATTAATGTTGTGAACCCGTGCCACAGCGAGACGGTTCATGGCGTTTAAAGCTTGTCCCACCTCGCCGCGTATACCTGCAGCCCTCTGCGATTTAGTTTTAATTCGGACATGTTGAGTGGGGATTAGGGCAATCGGATTAGCTTTAGCACCCGGGAGCCCGACGCTGGGACCTGACGGACAGTGAACAGCTCCTGAAAACACGCATTTCTATGCTGAGGTAAGCCTGGAGGTCTTTTACACTTAAACTAGTCACGAGTCTTCTTGTGCTGTTATATGTGCTTTTGTAGTTCTTTATTCGGAATAAATTTGAACTTTGTAGGATCAATTTTCGGTGTGTTCTGACTGGTCAGTCTCTTCTGGTCCTGCATGGTCCACCAGATGAATAGATGAAAACAAGAAGGGCCGAGCTGTTCAGTTAAACACTTCAGTTTTTGAGGAGATTATAAAATAAAAAAACTGAAATTGTGACGTCACAGGACATTGCTATTCGGTGCAGGTGCGAGGCTGGTGCTGTTTTTTCACTTTGCTATCAGGTTAGAGCTGCTGGTCAATCTGCTCTGTCCAGAAGGGCGGTGAGGTAATGCTCGGCCAGAAAATATTATTACAGGGCAGAATTTCTTATTGTTACGAACAGAAGTGAATCGGTTTAATTATTGTGTGTATAAAGGAAGGCTGTAGACTCACCTGAACTGGGAATTTGCAGGTCGTTTACCCGTTGATGGACCCCTGTAGGGGTTGAAGGGCCAGTCATGAGCACCGGCCGCCAGATCCGGCTTCTGCTGTGGAAGAACTGGACTCTGCGCAAGAGACAAAAGGTGGCATTCTTTTCTTTTTTTGCTCCTCATCAAATTAAAACCACTCAATAATGATTGATTTCTATAGTGGTGGTAGTAGCCTAGTGGCTAACACACTCGCCTATGGACCAGAAGACCCAGGTTCAAATCCCATTTACTACCATTGTGTCCCTGAGCACGACACTTAACCCTGAGTGTCTCCAGGGGGGCTGTCCCTGTAACTACTGATTGTAAGTCGCTCTGGATAAGGTTGTCTAATAAATGCTGTAAATGTAAACACACAATAAACATGCAATTTCCAGAAGCCACATCATAACTAATTAAGAATTTTTAAACATCTGATTCCACATATGGAGATTTAACATAATTCGAATCTTGTTAGATTACCAGTGCATTTCCGAAAGTAACACATTGTATCACCCTGAATGTGCGTGCTGCTATAGTTTAGTTGACAGAAATGAAAGGTGACTTCTCAGCCACTCTCATCTTGAAATTATTGCCTTGTTGTCCACCAGGGAGGGGTTCTTGTTGGCTTTGTAGTTTTGAATGAATAGCAAGACCAAGCAAAACATTTAGGAGGAGGAAAAGTTACTACTATGCAAAATCTGGAAATGGTACAAATGGGTGGCAATTAGCATAAACCGTTTAGGTCTGTGGAGTTTAGTTTCTCATTCATAAAATGTAGTATTGGACTACAACTTTTTAATACTGCCTGAGAGATCATACCTTAACCTTTCAACATGGATAACTCTCAAGATTTCCCTTAAACATGTTTCAAATCAGGGGACACAATCTGCATTCCACGGTTTTAAAATACATGTCTTTGCAGTCACCCTACCATATACAAAGAGTGGATGAACATTATGATCAATATCAAATCAAACATCAAAATAATAACATTGTTTCAGGGTCCAGAGACAAAACAGACATTTTTTCTAGTACATTGTTATTTTTTTAAATGAGTTGAACAAATTTCAGGCACGTTTAGGCCAAACATTTAGTAGATGTTGTTGGGGATTTTATGAAAGGTAGTGTTTTCCAGTGCGTGTTTTCAAGGTACGTTACTTCTGGCTTTCAACCATTTGTCCAGCTTTTTCTGTACCTGATGAGTTGTACATTGTTGAAGCTACATGTTGAAGTTCATCTCAGAATGTGCAGGACATTTTGATATCTAGCTGATACTTATCTTGTGGTTAGTTTTATTATTATGTAATTCTCTCTACCCTTTAACACAATACTGTATGTTTTTGGAGGTATTATTTAATACTTAGGATGTGTTCACCAATTCTTAACAGGAGATCATTGGTTATTTCTCATTTAGATTATGATTTCTGTATCATCACAGTAGTGACACTGACATGGTCAGGTTGTTGACCTAGTCTAATAATAACGCTATTATGGATTTATTTCTTGCATGCTTAGAATATTGTCCTTGTTAGGTCACTACTGCAGTTTCACTAGAGGCTTCAAGCCAAATGCTATGTGAAGTGGTGAATCCAAAAGTGCCCCAAGAAATGAACCATCAGAGTTGATCCTGCAGGGATTGCTGGGATAAGATCCAGCATCTCCTCGGCCGTGAACATTATATGCAGGTTTACATCTTATTGGTCTAAGATGTCACTGGTCACTGATATTTATCAGGTATTAATCACACTGTAAAAGACAAAACACATCAGTGTCTCTAGTCCTTTGCTGGACACTGAGATTGTGTCAGTTAATGTGGAGTTAGTTAATTGCTGTAGGTATCATAATATTTTTTTTTTTTTTTGTAGATCCGGTTTCTGGTGGAAATTTTGTGGCCAGCAGTATTGTTTATTGGCCTTGTGTGGTTAAGGACAGCCAATCCTCTCTATCGCCAGCATGAGTGTAAGTTATATCTGTGTTTGTCTGTCTTTCCTCTTTGTATTTGTGATTTTTCAGATCTGCTTCATCACACGCTTGGTTTTTACATACAGGTCATTTTCCCAACAAGGCTATGCCTTCTACAGGAATCCTGCCTTGGGCTCAGGGGATTTTCTGCAATGCCAACAACCCCTGTTTCCGCCACGCCACCCGTGGAGAGTCTCCTGGTGTGGTGTCCAACTACAACAACTCCATGTAAGATAGACCTTTTTGGTAATTCTCGGAATGTAGCATTCCTGGCGCAGGTCTCTCATTTGTTCTGTGATCTTGTTCCACAGCCTTGCACGGTTCTACGCTGACTTTCTGGAGCTTTTGTTTAACGACACAGAAATCCAGCAGCTCGGACGACTGTGGGATGAACTCTCTGTAATGAGCAATTTCATGGAGACTCTCCGCAGAAACCCATCCATTGTTTCAGGTATAGACATCCTAATCTTGTCTGTGTGTTTTTCAGTTTTATCCTGATTTGGAGAGGACACATGAATAAAAATCACATTATATATAATCTTGCATTTCTCCACTCCGCTATTTGTTACAAAGTTGTGCTGTAAATGAAAATAGCAGAATATTGGCTCAACAAACTACCACTTTGTTATGGTTATAAGAATGGAATTCAGCATCTTACATTTATAGTATTTATTAGACGCCCTTATCCAGAGCGACTTACAATCAGTAGTTACAGGACAGTCCCCCTGGAGCAACTTAAGGTTAAGTGTCTTGCCCAGGGACACAATGGTATTAAGTGGGATTTGAACCTGGGTCTTCTGGTTCATAGGCGAGTGTGTTACCAACTAGGCTACTACTACCTCTTGTATAACTGACAAAAGAATTCTGCCCAATTTGATTTAAAGGTAGGGGTTTAAAGGTAGACGACATCCTGAAGGATGATGAGGTTCTTACGGCGTTCTTGCTGCGGGATGCTGGAATCTCGGACACCGTAGTGAACCAGCTGGTTAATGCCAAAATCAGAGTGGAGCAGGTAAGTAATAAAATTCTCAATTGTCTGCTCAGCCATGATTGCTGTATGAGCTGGCTAATCAGTATTAATGGTAGGTGTGAAAGTGAAGTGTCACTGTGAAGCACTGCAGCACAGCACATGGTGTACACAACAAAATGTGTCCTCTGCGTTTAACCCATCCCCCTTAGTGAGCAGTGGGCAGCTGTGAAAGATGGTATGGTACTTTCCTTAGTGGCACCTTGGTGCTTTGGGACAGGAACTGGCAACCTTCTGACTACAGGACCATTTTCTTACCCACTAGGCCACCGCTGCTGGAAATGGCTGATTAATGGAATATCTGCATACATGCAGAGAGAAACTTAATCAGCAACAATTAGTCAAATGGAATCTTTTGCTCGTTAATGAAACCCTTTTAATCAGAAGTGGATTAAAGAAGCAATAAAACGGTCCAAATTCACACCAGTACAGTATCTAGTGAATCAACAAATGTGGGTTTGACTATATCATGAATTTTTTCAATTACTTAAAAAAAAAAAAATAAATACAAATTTAAATGTAAAAATAAGACAATTTCTAAATAACCCTAAACTTTGGAATAATGTATGCAACCACCAAAAATGATCTGAAAGGCAGAATGGAAAGCTGTTCTTGATTATAATTTATTCAACTTGTGGAAATGGCAGACATTTTGCACCACCGCAATTAAAGTGCATTGGGATTATTAGAAAGACAGAGTTGAAAGAGCCATACTGAGATTAGCCGGGGTGCTCAAGTCTGCTTTATAGGGGTTGCAGCATTTTACAATGCAGCATACACATTAACAGGGCCTTTGCAATACATACATACATATTTTGGACAGCTGAGGCACATCTCAAGAAATTCATTCATTTTGATCATTAATACAGACTGTATGTGTAAATTAGTGCTTTTGCAACATCATTGTGTTCTTTCTTGTATGGGATAGTTTGCATACGGTGTTCCTGACCTGATGCTGAAGGACATAGCCTGCAGCCAGGCACTGCTGGAGCGCTTCATCATCTTCCCGAGCCGACGTGGACTCTACGGAGTACGCAACGCCATGTGCTCTCTCTCCCCACAGCGTCTGCAGATGATCGAGGATGTGCTCTATTCAAATATTGACTTCTTCAAGCTTTTCCGTCTGGTTAGTTTCTGTCACCATTTTGTTTACTGCTTTCATATAATGTTTATGCTTTTATGTAAATGTTTGAGTTTCCTGTCTTTTGATGAATCAATAATTTCAGTTGTTAAATTGTTGCCATTGTTTTGAATTAAGCAGATCATTTTTTCATTTTTTTTATGGTGAGACTTCTTTCTTTGACTTTTTGTGCATAGTTGGCTCTCTGTGTCTGAGGTTCAGTCAAGGAGAGGCAGCTGAGCATGGGTCCTGGACATGGCCTCATTCATTAATGAGCTTACTGCGGCCTGTCCCTCTCAGTAAAAATAACCTGCCAATGTGCCATAGCTGGCCACCCTGGACAGACCCAATCACATGTCAGCATCCAAGCAGTAGTAATCTAATACCCTGAGTCTGTTTTCAGGTACTTTGTGTCTGTATTTTAAGCGTAATCAAATGAATGGCCCGGTTAGACATGTTTACTGGATTCTAGCTCAGTTCCCCTCCCTGATGGGCAGGGTGACCAGGTTCCAAGAGGGATGGAGATGCAATATGAGACATGTGATTACATTCACTAGATCACAAATCAGAATGCTTGAATTAAAGTGGCTGATAGTCAGTTTGGCTGGGTAGTAGCCCTGGACTCAAGATGTCTATTAGTAGAGATCACATTTTTGATATTCACTTACATACATATTAGACCAGACATCTAGGCAAACTGAAGAGAAGGAGAGTAGATGGAATGCTGTGCTTCATTTGGGACTATTTTTTTTTATTGACAGAAACATGATTAAATAATGTGGAAATCAGAGGTAGGGTGTATGAAAGCTGTCAGTAAACCATATTGGCTCCTCCCTTCTAAAAATGTCCATAGAAAGGATGGAACAAGAGTTAAGTGACACAAAGGAAGCTAAGAGTGGGGAAAGGTGGACATACTCACACAATAGTCATCCACATCATGAAAAAGGGCAGGAAAAGAATTTGCTTTGCTTAAAAAAATCTCGAAAGTTTAATTTGTTTGGAACTTCTTTTACTTTTCCCGTTCAGCTGCCCACGGTTCTGGATGACAACTCCTCTGGAGTGGACCTGCATTACTGGGGCCGAGTCCTGACTGCCGTATCTGACAAGATCCAACTGGTAAGAGACAAACTTACGTGGACACATATGCGTGGACACACCATATGTTTTTTTCATATTCTTGTGACCTTGTGCCCTGTACACAGTGTGCACTTCAGGCCTTTGAAAGAAGTTGTAACCCCAGAATGTTTTTTTTTTCTACTGTAATAAGAAGAAACATTTTAGCACACTATCTCCCTCTCTCTCTCTCTCTCTCTCTCTCTCTCTCTCTCAGTTGGCTGCAAGGAATAGCTCCAAAGACATCCTGAGGGTCTTGACTCCATTGTTACAGTCAGGTACCCCAGCCTCCTTCAGCCAGATTATGTCTGTGGTGTCAGATCTGTTCTGTGGTTACCCAGAGGGTGCAGGCACCAGCGTCTTCTCCTTCAACTGGTATGAGGACAACAACTACAAAGTCTTCCTGGGTGTCAATGGGTCCAAAGGTCATAACAATTACGTCTACGACTCTAGCACCAGTGAGTACAGACAGTCACATTTCCATTGTGAAAGGAAAATCATAATTGTGTATTAAAATGTGAGATGTGTTTGAGTGAGATGATTACACTCATATTGTAATCTGGATGTCAGAAGAGAGAAAGTAGAGCCCTCATTCCTCTGTCCTGTTCTCCTCTCTGCAGCACCATTCTGTAACTCTCTTATGCAGAGCCTGGAGTCCAACCCTGCTACGAAAATTGTGTGGAATTCAGCAAAGCCTCTGCTGATGGGGAAGATTTTATACTCCCCCGACTCCCCAGCTGTCCGCAGGATTCTTAAGAGTGTAAGCAAAAACAACTGTACATGGAGAGCATAGATAAACGTTTCCATTCTTCATAGATGTAATAAATTGCCATTATGACCATTTTGTAGACTTTGGCATTGTGTAGATTATGTAAAAAAAAAAAATAAAGCTAAACTCAAACTTATTTAGAATAAGGCTGCAATATAACAACATGTTAAATGTGAAGGGGTGTGAATGCCACATTACCACTGTGCATACAGTTCTTATAGTGAATCTGGAAAGTATTCACAGCACATCACTTTTTCCATTTTGTTATGTCACAGCCTTATTCAAAAATGTATTCAGAATGGGAAAATTTTGACTTTTTGGAATAATGATTAACATCTACAAAAAAAGTCTCACATGAGCTTACTTCTTTTGGAAAACAGAGATCTAAAAAAAAAAAAAGTAAAAGATATACCTTGAGGATTTTGTCCAAATTTTTTCCAGAACTCCAGTGTAAAACTGAGACAAAAATAATGAATGGAAGAACATTGGAAGAAAATTACTGTGTTAAGGTTATGGCTGATTGGTGTGTGTGTGTGTGTGTTCAGGCTAACACCACATTTGAACAGCTGGAACGGCTGAGGAACATGGGCCGGGCCTGGGAGGAGATTGGTCCTCAAATCTGGAGCTTTTTCCAGAACGGTGTTCAAATAAACATGATCCGCGTAAGTGTGCATTAATACACAAACATGATTATTAAACAGAATATGGATTATTAGCTACTTTTAACAACTCATGAATCAGAAAAGCAGACTGAAGTTGCTGCTGTACTGGTGTATTCCAAATGCAATTCTGGTCACGCCCTATTTGAGTAACACAGCCACATCCAGTTTGAGATTCTTCACTTATGAGATTTTTGAGATTCAACCATTGTGAAAGGATTGTAATTGCTTGGATAGTACTTCTGCACCGGTTCACGCATATCAAGGTTACCTTAATCATCACAGATATCATCATAAGCACAGCATTTACAACTGTTACAAATTTTTGTATAGCACAAAATCACAAGCAGCATGTCTCAATGGGCTTTACACGCCTCCAACTTAGACCCTGTCTGGACACAAGTAAAAACTCACATGGAGAAAAACCTTTGGAAGAAGTTACTCAGAGATGGACCTCCGAGAGTGTGCAATGGGTATCACTGTACTGCATTTAGAAAAGGAATAATAGATATGTGGAGTTATTCATCTCTTTTTCTGTAGGACACACTCAGAAACCCAACAGTGATGGACTTCCTGGATCGGCGTCTGGAAGCCTCAGAGATTTCCACCAGGCATATCCTAAACTTCTTGTACACTGGACCGGAGAAGGAGCGGGATGAGAGCATGCCCAACCTTGACTGGAGGAATATCTTCAGCCTGACAGACCAGTTCGTACGCACCTTCAACCAATACACAGAGGTCAGGGCCAATTACACATGGTGTGCTGTTTTCTTAGATGCATCATTATGGCCTTTTGGTACTACTAAATCCTAATCCATGGGTCAGTTACAGATTGCATTTGTGTAGATTTGTAATGGACAATCCAATATGTTTCCATATTGTCTTTGTCAATCGCAGCTGGTGTCTTCTGTGATTGTTAATGTTTCCTATCATTGTCATCCTATGTAAACTATAAATTGAGAAACACATGGACAGTACAATCATCTTTTCCATCTGTGTCTCCCTGCAGTGCATCAATCTGGATAAATTTGAGGGGCATGCAGATGAGGATCAGATGAGTCATCAGGCTTTGTTTCTCCTGGAGGAGAATAAGTTTTGGGCAGGTCTGGTCTTTCTGGACATGTACCCATGGACCACTGCCATCCCCCCACATGTCAAATTTAAGATCCGCATGGACATAGATGCTGTGGAGCGTACCAATAAGATCAAAGACAGGTTGGTTACTTTTAACTTCTTTGCTGGGAGCTATACATCTTGCTTGAAACGTAAAAAGTCAAGAAGTTCATTTTACTGGGACGTCACCCTTATTTAATAAGGCAAGTATTAACTTCTTTTCTCAAATGGGTACCTGACCTCTCCCTTTCTACATTTTCTCTTGTCCTCACATTTCCCATGACTTCCCCACCACTTAGATACTGGGACCCAGGCCCTCGGGCCGACCCCATTGAAGACATGCGTTATATCTGGGGCGGCTTTGCATACCTGCAGGATATGGTGGAGCATGGCATTCTGAAACTACATACAGGACAGGACTGGACCATGGGGGTCTACATGCAGCAAATGCCTTATCCCTGTTATGTGGATGACCTGTGAGTTAAGGCCTGCGTTTAACTTATTTACCATTTAACACTACAGGTTGAAGCTCAAATCTTCACTCTGCCTCTCTCCGCTCTCTTTCTGCATTGCAGATTTATGATCACACTTAACCGCTGCTTCCCCATCTTCATGGTTCTGGCCTGGGTCTACTCAGTCTCCATGACGGTGAAGAGCATTGTAATGGAGAAAGAGCTCCGCCTCAAGGAGACCCTGAAGGCAATGGGCGTGACGAATGGTGTGTTATGGTGCACCTGGTTCATTGACAGTTTTCTCATGATGGCTGCCAGCACCTGCCTGCTTACAATAATTGTTATGGTGAGAAAGACCGGGTGAAACTTGGATTCTAGAAAGTCTCAGTGGTGATTACATTTAGAATATCTGAGAGCCAGAGAACTGATATGTGTGTTTGAGTCACTTTCATGTTAGGCTCACCCACAATTTGGTGTTGTATGGAACACTATATGTTTGAGGATTTTCAATTCTGCCAGTACTTCATATCTCATTTTTGGAACTGAATAACCATAATAAACAACTCTTTTCTTCTCTCACACAGGCTGGTAAAGTACTGAACTACAGCAATCCCATCATCCTCTTCCTGTTCCTGCTGACGTTTACAGTGGCAACCATAATGCAGTGCTTCCTGATGAGTGTTTTCTTCAACAAGGCCAACTTGGCAGCAGCTTGTAGCGGCATAATATACTTCACTCTCTACCTGCCGCACATTCTTTGCTTTGCCTGGCAGGACCGCATCACCCACAACATGAAGTTGGCTGTGGTGCGTGACTACATGACACATTACCCAACATTTGAAGCATTCTGCAATGACTTATTGCTTAGTTCTAGTCAAGTTTGAGGTCGCTTCTGGATGAATGCCCTAGACCTAAAAACTTTTTTTTATTGATCTATTGATGAATGTAATCTTCAACCAAATGTTAGTCATTTTCAGGCTAGCTATAATATATTGTTGAATCATCTTAGCTTAGAGTGAACTGTATCTGAGAAACAACACAGGCGATGTTGCTTGCTTTACAGAGCCTGCTGTCTCCAGTGGCATTTGGTTTTGGAACAGAGTACCTGTCCCGATATGAAGAGCAAGGCCTGGGGCTACAGTGGGACAACATATGTACAAGCCCGCTGGAGCAGGACCAGTTTTCTTTCTTTACCTCCATCCAGATGATGGCACTGGATGCCCTGCTGTATGCCCTCCTTGCCTGGTACCTCGACAATGTCTTCCCAGGTCAGAGCTGCTTGCAATCTAGATCATTCTCAGATCAGTTCCATGGATTTGTGTAGATGAATGTGGTAACTATTCTTTGAGCATGAAGCTGATTTCTATATTTCACAAACACATCATAATTAATATGAATAATTGGATGTAAACTGACATGGCAACTGATATGTAAACATATACACAGATTTATAGTGTGAACATGTTTGTGTGTTCTTTTATCTGCTGTGTATTGCTCATCTGGTGCTTTTTTTTTTAGGGCAATATGGAATTGGTCGGCCATTTTACTTTCCCCTCCAGCCATCATACTGGAAAGGGACATCATACCCAAATAAAGAAGCTGCTGACACAGGTAAAGGCTGAGATTTAAGCACAGAGAGAATTTGCCACTGCCAGTGGAAAGCTTGAAAACACGCTGTCTGTCTACAGGTTCAGAGAAACCTCTAATCGAGAATATGGAGCAGACTGCTGATGTAGAGCAGGGCACTTCTTCACAGACCAACAGAGCAACAGAGTGCAATGGCGTGAGCTCCAGAAAACAGTGCAAGCACAAAGACAAACGTGAGAGGAAGGAGCGAGAGAAAGAGGAGTTGGAGAGGAGACAGGAAGAGCCGCAGGAGGACAAAGATCCCCCCCAGCCTGGTAAACACCTAGCAAACACCCAACATTTCAAACACATTCCTCTGTAAGGCCATATAACAAATTTTATTTAATTAAACGAATGAAACTTTTTCATCTTGAACATAGTAAGTGTTGTGGGTCAGTGCTAAAGAGAAAATTCATCATATTGTCTGCCACTGTATAAAAACACATGCTCTGCATTGTCCTGTCCCCAGGCAGTTTCTTCGAGCCAGAGCCACTGGGCCTCACAGTGGGCGTGTCAATACAGGATCTAGTTAAGGTGTATCCTGGGCGATCGCATGCTGCTGTCGACTGTTTGAACATCACGTTCTACGAGGGTCAAATTACATCCTTCCTGGGTCACAATGGAGCAGGGAAAACCACCACTCTGTGCGTTCACCTCTGTTTGGTTGCCCCATTTACTAATCTTATATTTACCATCTGATGTTGGTTTTCTGTGTTTATTTCCAGATCCATCCTCACTGGCCTATTCCCGCCCACCTCAGGGACAGCCTATGTCAATGGCAAGGACATACGGACTGACATGGATTCTATCCGCCAGTCACTGGGCATGTGTCCCCAATACAACATCCTCTTCCACCAGTATGTCAGATGACACAATTATATTAGAATTTGTAACCATAGTTGTATATTTTTCAGCATTATCTTACTTCAGGTGTTTTCCAGCTTCAGTTGAGTTGTTTTTCTGCTCATTTCAGGCTCACAGTGGAAGAACACATCCTTTTTTATGCCCTAATGAAGGGCCGCTCTCGTGAGGAGGGTGAGCAGGAAGTGGAGGAAATGCTGGAGGACCTGGGCCTGCCACACAAACGCAGAGACGAGGCCCAGAACCTGTCAGGTTGGTGACAGAGTTAATTGCATTATTGTTTACCTTCATGTTGTTAAAAATGTGTAGATATATGATCACAGACATATATTGTGCTATGAATAATGTTGCTCAGAATATTTGTCAAAGTAGTTCTTGCAGGATTAGGCTGTAATGGGTAGAGAGAAATGATCTAATTAATTTCTTTTTGAATTTTGCTCCTTTCTCATTTTGTGTTTATGCATTCGTCTCCTGTATCTACTTCACTGTACAAATTGTTGATGCTTGAGCCAGGAATTGGCTGACACAATCCATCTCCATGGCACATATTTCAACATTGGAGTCCATTTTCTACATATTGACATAATAATAAATGAGTAGGATCTGTGGAGCTGAGATGCCCTAGGGTCACTGCTGGAGTCTAAAAACGTGGTTTGAATTTAATTACATGTAGATGAGTGTGAGAATGCTGCTAACCAAATATCAGTTTACAAATCTGCTAAAACTTTGTGATTACAACATTTTAATGGAAGGTTCAAATGTCCACTGATTCTGACCACAGTGCTTTATTAATATTTTACAGGGGGCATGCAAAGGAAGCTGTCTGTAGCTATGGCCTTTGTTGGGGGTTCAAAAGTTGTGATCTTGGATGAGCCCACATCTGGCGTAGACCCCTATTCCAGGAGGTCGATTTGGGATCTTCTGCTGAAATACCGCACAGGTACACAACTGTACTTAACCCTTCCTGTTATCCAACTTTCAGCACAAACTTAATTTATTCTTGTAATTTTTAGATATGTAATTTATAAGTGGCAGTCGTGGCCTAGTGGGTAAGCAAGCAGACTTGTAACCGAAGGTTTCAAAACCTGAACCGATTTGTTCAAATCCTGAATTGCCAAGGTGCCACTGAGGTCCCCTTGATCATGGTACCGTCCCCAAACACTGGTCCCTGGGTGCCTTTCATGTCTGCCTACTGTTCACCCAGGCTGAGGGGTTAAATTCATTGTGTGCCACTGTATGCTGTACTCTGCTGTGTATCACAGACAAAATCAATCACTTTCATATGCAAAATTTGATTTGAATATAATGAAATTTTCATATTGATATGTATATCAGAGAATCTTCAAACAAATGTTACAATCCCTAATAATATTATTATTTCTGCATCTGACCATTCTTCTCTTTGTTGTCCTCTCTGTACTCTGTACTCAGGCCGGACGGTCATCCTGTCAACACATCACATGGATGAGGCAGACCTGCTAAGCGACCGCATAGCGATCATCTCAAAGGGCCAACTTCACTGCTGCGGTTCACCACTCTTCCTGAAGAACTGCTTTGGCGTGGGGTTCTATCTCACTCTTGTGCGATGCATCAAACAACAGAAAGCCAAACGGGAGGTGAGATGTGCCTCTTTTTTTAGTATTTAGTGCATTCTAGGTTTTATTCTTTTTGTTTTGGTATTGTTGTTTTTATGTTATTTTTATGTATTATATGTGTGATATTTGTGAGTGTTAATTATTTTCTCTTTTATTAGTACACATTAATTATTTTAGTGTTTATTTTGATCAATTTTGGGATCATTTATATTTGGTGTGAATTATTTCATTAAGGATGTATATTTATATATGGTGGTGTGGGTGGATGTGGGTATCTGTGTGTTTTGATTTTCATGGTCTTCTTGTCTCCTCGATAACTGGTTTACAGAATGAGTGTGACTGTGCTTCTGAGTGCTCATGTACCTGCTCAACCTGTACCAAGTACAAAGAGGAGAGTCAAGCCCGTCCTGAACAACCAGAAAGAGTCCTGGATGGTGAGAAGTCTAAGTATTAATCTTAACATACTGTCAAACTTAACATACACACTATGCATTGTGTACTAAATACTGTACTACTCAGACCTCATCACCTACTGTACTTCTTCCCAGGTAATGTAGAGAGCATCACCAGTCTCATCCATCATCACGTCCCTGAAGCCCGACTCATTGAGATGATAGGCCAAGAAATGACTTACCTGCTACCAAATAAGGGATTTAAACACAGAGCCTACGCCAGTCTTTTCCGAGAACTGGAGGAAACGCTTGCAGATGTGGGACTCAGCAGTTTTGGCATATCTGACACCTCGCTGGAGGAGGTACGTTTAAGCTGTACCTGCCTACCTTTTCCCAATAGATTCAGTTGTTCTTGACCACAACAGGCCATAACTTTCCCACAGACAAGTTTGTATGACGTTGTGTATCTAACAAGACAGAATGTATGGTTGTTTTTAATCTATTATGAACAATATTTTGCAGATATTCTTGAAGGTTACAGCAGATACTGAAGGAGGTGGTGTAACTATCAGTCCAGGTAAACACATGATTGCTTTCTCTTTCTTTTACCCTTTTATCTGCCCAGGTGTTTCTGAAAGATTACTTGGGCAGGTATAAGATGGATCCTGAAATGAAAGATAAACCAGCTGTTACAAATATGGTTTAATCTCAGCTCTTTTAATAGTGCTATAGAATGCAAACCTGACTGTTTTAACAGAGTTGAATGAAGAGAGTTAACTCACATACCGTGAACATCAGATCTGTAAATCCTGTACATGTAAAAGAAGGCATTAAATGTATTAGTTGTGCCTTTGCAAACGCTGTGGCACAGCAAAAAGTGTGGAACAGAGACCCCCTGCTTTGTGAAAATGGAATAACAGGGCAAAGGACCCAGTTAAAGGGCCCATTTTTACCAAATCAAGTTTGCATACCAGTTATGAAGACACTACAGAACAATTTATATGATATTGTAGACATGCAGCCTTAGGTTTTTGTGTGATTTAGTGTTCTTGTATGTGTTGATTCTCTTCATTGTTCCACAAGACAAGTTCTGTGTTATGTGTGTTGTGATGCTCTGTACAGTGTTTGCATATTGTCAAGATGTCTCCTTGTTGTGAATTGTGTGTGTGCATTTGTGTGTGTTTTGATGCCATGTATTGTGTCCGTCGGCTCTTCAGAGCAGTTGGTGTTGGAGCGCCGGAGGAATGGGAGCGGTTTATTGAGGGAGGTGGAAGCTGCTGCTGGTGGAGCGGGTAGGCAGCAGGCCCAGGCTGTGGCTTTATTTGAAGCTGGTGTCTCTGTCAGAAAGATGCACTGAATTGATTCAATCATTTTAATCCATTTAAATTTAAATGTAAACATTTGAGAGTTTCCTTAGGTGTTGGAACAGTAGTTCCTAACCACTGATCCAATCACTGAGGGGTGTGCTGAGGTTAACCGAGATTATTGCATTTATAAAATCCCAATAACACACCCAATAAGATAATCAAAAGTCTGTATAATCCTATAAAACAGGAGAATAAGGGAAGGATTTGAGGCTGGAGGGTCCTGGCATGTCTTGGGCATAGGCAGGCAGGGGGGGCTTCGGAGAAAAAAAGTTTTGGAGCCACTGTGACCACTTATGGGTTTAGACCATGCTGGTTAGGTACCGGGGGGAGGATTCCCTTACTGTATTAGACAGAAGTTATTATTACATTTTGGAATTTCCTCATGTCTTCAGTGTGTCTTCTGATAGGGCTCACATTAAAGTCTTCGCCATGGCTCCAGGTGCTTCTGCCAGGTGCTGTTAGGTTGTAGCCAGCTGCAGTAGAGCCTCTGCTGTCTTCCCAACCATGAGCGCTATGAACGTTTGATGCTCTGGCCACTTCAAAATGTTCTTTCTACCCTGGGCCAGATGCCAATGGCTCTGCACAGGCTAATGGGACTGGTGTGGCCACTGAGACAGACAATCATTTGGGAAGGGGCTCCCGGCAAGTGAAGGGTGTCAGCCTGGTCATAAAGCAGTTCCATGCCCTCCTAGTGAAGAGATTCCACCACGCAACACGTAGCAAGAAGGACTTCCTGTCCCAGGTCTGTAAAACACAATGGCAGACAGAGCATCACATAACACACAGCACAATGGCAATCATCAGAATGCTCCATGGTGGTGGTAATAATAATGTGTATATTATGTGTATATTAAGAATATTTAGTTTGATGTTGGGTGGTTGTTTGGCCACACTGTAGTCAGAGCACATTACAAAGACCTCACAAATTAGAGAATCTCAGAAAGAAAGTCAAAGAGTTGTGTTACAGTCCAAAAAAACATTAAATGTACAACGGTACAAATGTACCTACTGTACTGTCATAGAAAATAGAGATGATGGTCCACCAGTCTTCTGTCTAGTCTGCAGTCTGATATATTATGCTGTTTTGATATGTTTTTCTTTCTCCTTCTAGATTGTGTTACCAGCATGTTTTGTCCTGTTATCTCTGATATTCACCATGATTGTGCCTCCATTTGGCGAGTACCCAAGTCTGACCCTGAGCCCCTGGATGTATGGTCAGCAGTTTACATTTTTCAGGTGTGCTGCCACAGCCTCTCGGATACATGAGGGTCTCCACGCCGTCACAGGCCATATTTTTCAAATCTGTTTTTTTTTTTTTTTTTTTTTTTCGAATGCCTGACTGGTCTGTTTGCCCTCCAGTAATGAAAGGACGTCCCACCCAATGATCAACCATTTCAGCCATGTTTACCTCAACTCTCCTGGCATGGGAACCCGCTGTATGCAGGATCTACCTCTCGGGTGAGTGTGTGTCTTCAGTCAGCAATGATATTTCTATATATTTTAGGGCTGCACGATTTGGGGAAAAAAAGACATATTGCATCTATTGAGATCAATATTGCGATATGATAAAGGGCACTTGCTTGTATATCAATGAAAAGTCGCATACAAATTACTAATAGTGAATAGTGTTTAATTTCAAAGTGAAACATACAAACTACTTATAACAACTTGAAATGCCTAGTGCATTCAAAATACAATATTCTACTAAATTAATTAATCACAAAAAACTCTTTACATTTACTGTCGAACGACAAACCCTGGTAAAGCTAAACAACTATTTTGATTATATTTGGCCATTATAAAATCCCGTATTATAGTTTTACGTTTAACCAAAACGTTGTTTGGAGGCTGACTTGAACACAGGAATGCATAGCTTCGCTAGCTTAGCTTAGCTAAGGTTAAGACTTATAAAACGGGATTTTATAATGGCCAAATATATTGTCCAGCCATACCTATTGTCCAGCCATACCTATGAAATGTAATCCCCGGGATCTGGTTTGGAGTGTACAGTCGTTTGTACAGCCCCAAGCAGCACAAGAGTGAGGCATTTTTATGCACTTCTCTCCATAGACATGTATATGCTTCACTCCACAGCAGAGCCTATCGCAATATGGCGGCGGCGTTGGCGTACATCTACCCATACAGGAAGTGCAGAATTATTAGGCAAATGAGTATTTTGTCCACATCATCCTCTTCATGCATGTTGTCTTACTCCAAGCTGTATAGGCTCGAATGCCTACTACCAATTAAGCGTATTAGGCGATGTGCATCTCTGTAATGAGAAGGGGTGTGGTCTAATGACATCAACACCCTATATCAGGTGTGAATAATTATTAGGCAACTTCCTTTCCTTTGGCAAAATGGGTCAAAAGAAGGACTTGACAGGCTCAGAAAAGTCAAAAATAGTAAGATATCTTGCAGAGGGATGCAGCACTCTTAAAATTGCAAAGCTTCTGAAGCGTGATCATCGAACAATCAAGCGTTTCATTCAAAATAGTCAACACGGTCGCAAGAAGCGTGTGGAAAAACCAAGGCGCAAAAATTACTGCCCATGAACTGAGAAAAGTCAAGCGTGCAGCTGCCAAGATGCCACTTGCCACCAGTTTGGCCATATTTCAGAGCTGCAACATCACTGGAGTGCCCAAAAGCACAAGGTGTGCAATACTCAGAGACATGGCCAAGGTAAGAAAGGCTGAACACAGATGAAACGTCAAGACTGGGCCAAGAAATATCTCAAGACTGATTCTTCTAAGGTTTTCTGGACTGATGAAATGAGAGTGAGTCTTGATGGGCCAGATGGATGGGCCCGTGGCTGGATTGGTAAAGGGCAGAGAGCTCCAGTCCGACTCAAACGCCAGCAAGGTGGAGGTGGAGTACTGGTTTGGGCTGGTATCATCAAAGATGAGCTTGTGGGGCCTTTTCGGGTTGAGGATGGAGTCAAGCTCAACTCCCAGTCCTACTGCCAGTTTCTGGAAGACACCTTCTTCAAGCAGTGGTACAGGAAGAAGTCTGCATCCTTCAAGAAAAACATGATTTTCATGCAGGACAATGCTCCATCACACGCGTCCAAGTACTCCACAGCGTGGCTGGCAAGAAAGGGTATAAAAGAAGAAAAACTAATGACATGGCCTCCTTGTTCACCTGATCTGAACCCCATTGAGAACCTGTGGTCCATCATCAAATGTGAGATTTACAAGGAGGGAAAACAGTACACCTCTCTGAACAGTGTCTGGGAGGCTGTGGTTGCTGCTGCACGCAATGTTGATGGTGAACAGATCAAAACACTGACAGAATCCATGGATGGCAGGCTTTTGAATGTCCTTGCAAAGAAAGGTGGCAATATTGGTCGCTGATTTGTTTTTGTTTTGTTTTTGAATGTCAGAAATTTATATTTGTGAATGTGGAGATGTTTTATTGGTTTCACTGGTAAAAATAAATAATTGAGATGGGTATAAATTTGTTTTTTGTTAAGTTGCCTAATAATTATGCACAGTAAGAGTCACCTGCACACACAGATATCCCCCTAAAATAGCTAAAAATAAAAACAAACTAAAAACTACTTCCAAAATCATTCAGCTTTGATATTAATGAGTTTTTTGGGTTCATTGAGAACATGGTTGTTGTTCAATAATAAAATTATTCCTCAAAAATACAACTTGCCTAATAATTCTGCAGTCCCTGTATGTCTATGTGAGTCACGAATCTGAGGTCTCCATTGAACCGAATCGAAAGTCATGTGACCAAACATGTCACATTCGACTGAAGTGAGACTTCAGTCAGCTCGCAAACTATGAAAGAATGAGTGATATGTTGCCGATTCAATCCATGTACTAATCATTTAAATCACAGCATTTTGCGTTCATGTAATCGCACAGACTGACATTGTGATTGCGATTAGATTAATCGTGCAGCACTAATATATTTGTCTTTGTGCCATAATCGATTGCAAGGCTGTTTGCATATTGCATATGTAAAAGTATGATTTATTTTACAGAAATTTTACCTGTGGTAACGCCACATCGGAGTGGGAGGAGCCACCAGTTTCACCCATTATCAGCAATATATTACAGAGTCCTGAATGGACCACATTAAACCCCTCCCCATCATGCCAGTGCAGCTCCAATCAGAAGTTGACCATGCTGCCTGTTTGCCCAATTGGCGCTGGGGGGCTGTCCCCAAAACAGGTGAATGTGACAATAAAATCCCTTATAGAATTTTTTATCTAAAACAACCTCAGTGAAAGGTTATTACATTTATTATACTTGACATTGACTTGATGTACCTGAAACTGGACTGTAGTGGTGTAGCAGTCAGGAACATGTCCTCACACCTCCACTGATTGCAGTGATGTGATGGTCATGCTGTAATGGCTACAAAAGTGGGACCTACTCAATATTTTGTACAAACTAATTTCTCTTATGCAGAGGACTGAGGCCACTGGAGATATCATGCTGGATCTGACCAATAGGAATATTTCCGACTACCTAGTGAAGACCTACCCCAGCCTCATCCGGGCCAGGTCAGTTGAAAACAGCTATTTCATGATGTCACTTTTTGACTTCAGCAACAGTTCTACAGTGGTGAACCTGTATAATCCCAGTGCATGTGCTTATTTTGTATAATTAAATTATTTTGAGGCACTTATGGGTTTCAGATTTTTATTTGCATCCACAGGCACAACTTTATTTTGCAGTAAAGAGACGTCATTCGTAGACACAGATAACTGTGACTGTTCATTCATCTAAACACTCATTGTACAGTCAAGTAGGACAATGACAGTCATTATTAAAACATAAATGTAACATAATTTTAATCAGAGCAATCAGTACAATCAATTAATAAAATAGGATTAAGTCCTTCTTTATTAGCATCCCACCTCTAATCTCCTTTGACTGCGGCTGCCCCCTTGCTGATGTCTTATATTGTCCTTTTCACCCTGGTTTCATTGTTTCAAGTGCATGCAGCTCCCAAAAGCCTGTCCCATGTGAAGCAGTGAGGTTAAATGGATCTACCTTGCACATGATGACCCTATTTTGGAATAATTAGTTGTGTCATTGGTAGCCTCATAACAGGCAGAGCATATTCTGTTTTTCTGAGGACATTCTAACCTGTATGCTCTGGTTGTGGTTGACAGCTTGAAGAGCAAGTACTGGGTGAATGAACAAAGGTATAAATGTTTTTTTCAGTACATCTTAAAATAACTGGAGATTCTGACCAACGCATCAGATCCAAGAAGCCGTTTTTTTTTTATCAGGTATGGTGGAATTTCAGTTGGAGGTCAGCTCCCCATTCTCAACGTCAACCCCAGAGACATCCAGAACACTTTTGGTCAACTTGGGCGCATGCTGAACATCTCTGGGGTATGCAAATTTGCTTTCTATATATGATTGTGTTCTGATTATTCTATAATGATTGTATGAATGACTTCATTTCATTTTGATCCCAAGGGGAGGTATTCTCACGTGACACTTAGGGAGATTGGAACGTTTCTCAGATACATGGAAAGTGAATATAATGTCAAGGTTAGTTTTGTGCTGTACAGTTCTTTTGTAGAGTTTCTCTTTCATGTGGTGTGACCTTTGGATTTTCCTGTGTCCAGGTGTGGTACAACAACAAAGGTTGGCATGCCATGGTAGCTTTCTTGAACGTTGCCAATAACGGCATTCTCAGGGCACACCTGCCACATTATGCCAACCCAGCAGCATATGGCGTCACTGTCATTAACCACCCCCTCAACCTGACCAAGGAGCAACTGTCTGAAGTCACTGTGTGAGTGTGATTCTTACTCAGAAGTCCTCAGTCTGCTGCTGCATTTCCATCCAGTCATGTCCATATTAAAAGAACTATGGAACCAGTTTTGTTAAAGCAGTTTACATCAAGGTTTCTTCATGTGATGGGGGATTTATGTTGGCCTCATTGGACATTTATCCAAGATGTGATGTATCTCTTCCTCTGTCACCTCCAGGCTTACAACGTCAGTGGATGCAGTAGTGGCCATCTGTGTTATTTTCGCCATGTCTTTCATACCCGCCAGTTTCCTCCTCTACCTCATTCAGGAGCGTGTCACCAAGGCCAAGCACCTGCAGTTTGTCAGTGGTGTCAGCCCACTGGTGTACTGGGTGGCCAACTTCTTCTGGGACATGGTACAGTTACTGGATTACCTGTAAAATTGTCTTTAACTTCAGCATCTACAACAGTCCCCATCAACTTTTTGTTGTGCAGGTGAATTACACCATAAGCACAGCAATGGTCGTGGCAATCTTTGTTGCATTTGACAAGAAGTGCTACACCTCTCCTGCTAATCTCCCAGCGTTGGTGGCACTCCTCTTTCTATACGGGTGAGTTTGGTGCAACAGATCAGTATTTATTTCCCCATTCATTTTCCAAACTGGGACAGAACAATTTCAGCACAAAGCTGAAGAATACAAGAACATCTCTGCACAGCATTAAACCCATCACTGTTTCTGCAGGTGGTCAGTCACGCCCATGATGTATCCCATGTCCTACATATTCAGCATTCCCAGCACAGCCTACGTCTCACTTTCCTGCATCAACCTTTTCATTGGTATAAACAGCAGTGCCATCACCTTCATCCTGGAGCTCTTTGAGAACAATCGGGTAAATAATTTTTTAAGCCAAATGTAAAATTTTTTATTTAATTTTTTAAAAAATAGATTTAAGACCCTACAATCTTACAAATCCAACATTCTACACATTTTATACACTTCTCACCCCATCCACACTTCCATAGTTCATTTATTTACGAAACTGTACAAAAAGCTAGCCAGTCGTAACAAATTATGATGATGTACAATCTAGACTTTTAAGGGTACAAAAATGAAGACTGAGATTTTTTAAAATCTCATGAAATTTCTTTTCATGCTGGACCATCCAGTCTCTTCTTCTTTTCAATGATGGGCTGAAAAAAGTTCTTCTCATCTTCCCTCACTTCTGTCTGGGCCGAGGTCTCATTGACATGGCCATGAACCAGGCAGTTACGGACGTCTATGCTCGTTTTGGTGTGTGTTAATTTCATCTTGTAGAAAATAAACAGATTCGGCATTTGTTGAGATCACATTGCCTGACTCCCATTATAAGTTTCTTTTCTTTTGTCTGTGTAGGGGAAGAGCACAGTGTTGACCCTTTCCGATGGGATTTTGTTGGGAAGAATATTTGTTTTATGGCTGTTGAAGGCTTCGTCTATTTCATCCTCACTATCTTGATCCAATACAAATTCTTCCTTCATCACTGGTAAGCAGTTTTCCAACAAGACTTTTAAATGAAACTGTCTTATATGTTAAGTGTTTGGAAATTACTTTTAGTATGCAAAGGAATTTATTCTTATCAAATATTTATCCATGTGCCCGACTGGCTCTAAGCGTCTCAGTAATTTAACAGATTCCACAAAGCACTACTCTTTAAAAGTGAAAGTGATTGTCACATGTGACACACAACATCGCAGCACTCATTGCACATGGTGAGATGTGGTCTTTGTTTTAACCCATCCTCTGAGGGATGGTGGATAGCCATGAAAGGGTGTTTGGGGGCGGTACCTTGCCATCCTTCTTCATGCCACTCTGTTCTTTACCCACTAGACCTTACAATGAGTAGTTAAACACTCAGGGTTAAGTGTCTTGCTCATGGACACAATGGTAGTAAGTGGGGTTTGAACCTGGATGTGTGTATTATTCACTGCAGCCATCACAGGGCTCTCACTTTAATCCTGAAGGCCACTGGTCCTGAACATTTTTCTGTTGATCCACATTTAAGACACATGATTCAAGCTCTTTAGCTACTAGTTCTTGAGCCAGGTGTGGAGAAGAGGAAATAACTCGTCTGTGCAGGGCTGGTGGCCTCCATGGCCTAATACCTGGTTCTGTGAAATCATTCCTGTCTTTTTTTATAATTTCTTTATTTTTTTCATATGGAGAGAAATATTCTTCTATCTGCAGGACCTCAGATTACAGAGGAAATCTTGTACGGGATGAAGATGAGGACGTAGCCTCTGAGAGGCAGAGGATCTACAATGGCGGAAGCAAGAGTGACATCCTTCAGATCTGTGATCTATCCAAGGTAGCCAGCTGTCCTCCCTCTTAATATTAATAAACATGTCCATGATATGATGAATGTAAAAGCAATGCATAGTTATTTTAGTCCAGCTCTACTGAAAGCATCTGACTTTTACATTTCTATCATGTATACAGACTTACATTGGCAGGAGGAGACCAGCAGTGAACAGAATCTGTGTTGGAGTACCAGCTGGAGAGGTAATGTAGAACATTATTAATATGTTATTATACATAAAGTACACAATGTACAGTTATGGTGCTGTTTTATTTTTTGTAGTGCTTTGGGCTTCTAGGGGTTAACGGAGCCGGAAAGACAACAACTTTTAAAATGCTGACTGGAGATACAGATGTTTCCTCTGGTGATGCCTCAGTAGCTGGCTACAGGTACCAAAATTTTATTTAATCAACAGTCATGGTATGTCATGGTATCAAGCTTAGTGGTCATAACCTATGTTTACAAATGTATTTGAAACCTTTTTATATTTTGTGCAGTATTCTGTCCAACATTCTGGATGTGCACCAGAGCATGGGCTACTGTCCCCAATTTGATGCCATAGATGAACTGCTGACTGGCCGGGAACATCTCGATCTGTACGCTCGTCTTCGTGGTGTCCCCGAGTCAGAGATTAGCAGGGTAAATTGGAAAACATTGACAGAAATGTCTCCAGTGAAGCTTACAGAATGTTAACCACCACAACTAATTGCGGTTACTTTTGCATCTACACATTTTGGGATATTATAACATAAAAACGTGTGACCTCCAGGTGGCAGAGTGGGGTATTCAGAAGCTGGGTCTGTCTGAGTACGCCGACAGGTGCACAGGCACCTACAGTGGTGGCAACAAGCGCAAGCTCTCTACAGCGATTGCCATGATTGGCTGCCCACCACTGGTTCTGCTGGTGAGTGTGGCTGGTGCTTTCAGATCTTTGGATTCTTGTTTGTTTTGTGGAACCTCATGTTCTGTTCATGCTGTGAGTGTTTCAGATATGTGTTTTTCCCTGTGTTTGTGTGTCAGGATGAGCCCACAACAGGCATGGACCCCCATTCTCGGCGGTTCCTCTGGACGGCCATATTAAGCATCATTCGTGATGGCAGAGCAGTGGTGCTCACCTCACACAGGCATGTGACCACATGAATCATTCTTATGTCCTGCCTGCTTAACCAATTACATTTCAATTCTTAACCACAGATAATATCACATACTGCAACTTTAGTGACTGCAATGTCATCTTTAACATTGGTGGTCTTCAATTCTTATGTCTGTGTCCTGTGTCCTGCAGTATGGAGGAGTGTGAAGCCCTGTGCACACGTTTGGCCATCATGGTTAATGGAACGTTCAAGTGTCTGGGCACAATCCAGCACCTTAAATACAAGTAAGATTTGCCTGCTGTTATTTGCAAAATGATAAATCTTATCAGCAGAGCTAAGCAGAAGGGGTTTGCCATGATCATGTTCTCCAGGTTTGGTGATGGGTATGTAGTCACCATGAAGATCAGGGCAACAAAGCCAGGAGTGTCCCCAGACCTGAGTGCAGTGGAGGCGTTCATCGAGAGCAGCTTCCCTGGCTGTGTCCAGCGAGAGAAGCACTACAACACCCTACAGTACCAAATCGCCACCTCCTCACTGGCACGCATATTCCAGCTAGTCATGTCCAACAAAGACAAGCTCAACATTGAGGATTACTCTGTATCCCAGACCACTCTGGACCAGGTACTCTCAGGACCACGGCACTAATCTCTAAACACAGGTATGGTACCGTTGGCATCTTTGCAGACAACACACGTCTTTCTGTCTTGTGTGCAGGTGTTTGTGAACTTCGCTAAGTTGCAGTCGGGAGAGGAAGACTATGCTGCTGTGGCACAGAAAACTGCAATTTTGCGTAAGGAGAAGAAGATCACCCCAATCAGGGTGAAGAAATCGTGAGAACTGTATGCGGAATGAAGAATGGTGGAACTGGGCATCTGGACTAATTAAACCATTTCTGTGCAGTGTTTTGGCACTGCCCTTCAACATCTTTGTATCAGGAAGAAAAATGTAACATAGTGCGACTAGAACTTTGAGGAGATTCACAGAATTCCTCTCTGTGTCAATTTGTAAATCACTTTTGCAATTTTTGTTAAAGGAAACTTGTATATTTTCATAAAATATTAACAAAACATTTGTTACAACATTTCAAGAGATGTAAAAATCGTGATTTGTTGGTCTTCAGTGTTGCTTCATATTAGACAATGCAGGGCAAGATATGGCATTGCTTGCTGATGCTGTACATGAACAATAAACGCACTGGTGAAAGTCTGTGTAGCGGTTTTCAGATATTTCTCCATTTGGTATGCTGCTGCTTCCTGATCTTCCTGATTCCTGCTCATGCTGAGACAGTAGATGGAGATTCACTTTACTGCTGGATTTCCTTTTAACAGGAAAAAAAAATGGATTCTCATGGAGCACTAACTATTGATCTGGCTTGATTCATTGGCTGGCTTGGCAGTTTGGATATAGCTCGAATAAACATAAGATTCTGGATTTTAAAGGTTGTACACTAAGGTCATCTGCTGGATAATCCTTTCATTGGGGATCAGCAGGATTGGATAATATGTCATATTTGGTACTATAATTCAGAATGTTAAAGCTGCATTATAGAGTCCCTCACCATACCTACTGTAGGAAGGGGATGGAGGGGGTATTCAGCTGGTTTCCATCTGCACCCTCACTATTTTATACTGCACACAACTGGAGCATTAAGACTGTACTTCTTAACATAGACATCGTTTTTAATTATAAAACAGCAATCTCACATTCGGTAAACATTTTATTTGTACACTAAACAGGTTCTCTCTTGTGCCATTGTAGCTATGAGACTGTTGAGATGCATCATGCAGCTTCATGGTGCTGCAGTCATTTTCACCTGATCCTTTTGACACTGTTAAGCAGGCAGTGTTTTTAAAATAATCTCTTGATCCTCTCCATTCATAACCTTACATGAACAGTGGTATTATGGCTGTTCTGAGATCAGGGTAGTCTTCAAATGTCTCTATGTACATCTTATGCTTCTGTCTGGCCCAGATACTCATCTGAATGAATCCGAGGAATGCAAACAATGCCACTGTGGAACAAGAGCACAGGCTACATCAGAGGTCATGCGTTAAGGTCAGGCCAACAAGATTGCAGTCATACCTGGCACACACTGGGTCATCACTGCAAAACTCAGCCATACTCCAGCCTGAGGACATGACGAAAAAATAAATCAGTTGACTTGTAGCTTTTACACATCCAGAATCCCTCATGATGTTTAACACGTTAAGTCACTTACCTCATAGGTGTAATTTGGGCAGGACACAAAGAAAAATGGCCAGGTGAAAGGGTTCTTGGTGGGATAGGGGATTTCACCGGGTCTGGATCCTAAAGCCATCACAGATGAGAATCAGTATCTCGTGTCTAAACACTGCCTCGTAATATGAACTATTTCATGAAGTTTGGCTCTCAAAATGCACCTCAGTGACACTGTTTATGCAATGTTGAAAAAAAGACAAGAACCCACCATTGCACTTTATCCTGTTCAAGACCAGATTGATTGAAAAGCTTCCAATCTCACAGAGCTGCAGAAAAATATGTTTATTTGACCATGTTTGTAGTTTATCTTGAGTGAGAAAATATCACGTATGGAACCGTATCGTACCAGAAACAGAACTAGTGCCAACAGGACCTGCAGATTCCCATATGCTGTTGAAACAGTACAGTGGTGAGGGAGGAAGGACAACAGACCTATTGTGTGCTGGACATGATGAGTTGGGGTCTACTCACAAGGGACAGTGTACAGAGGGTGGTTGATGTAGTAAGCCTGCCACGCGGCAAATCCCCAGTAATATAAGCAGATCTGTGTGTAGATATGAAACAGGTTCAAACCTCCTCTATTTAAAAAAGTGTAAATATACAGTACAAATTGTTCATTTAGAAAAATTTACAAAATGCAAAGTGAAAATCTCAGTCGAATCATTATTTAGTGTTACTATCCTTTGCCTTCATTTCAATTGTATGGTCAATCAATGATCATCAGTTTCAAATAGAAATCTGTATTTTCGACCCCTTTTCAACCCTGACAACACTTTCACTATGGTACAAATAAAGAGGATAACTCTTAGAGTTATCCAATCATAATAAAAATATGAAATAATTCTACTAATAAATTAAATGTGCTTCTATAGTCATTAATAAGTGGAACATGAACCTGGTGTAGTCATGTAAATAATATATACATATTAAAGACTAAGCTAGCCCTTTTTTTATGGTTTGTGTCTCATCTGTTTATTATTAATTGCATGTCTGCATTAATAGGATGCTGTGGTGAGATCCAGGTGGTTCTGTTCTTGACCGTGAAAGAGCAAATTACACCTTTTTTTTGTCAGGTCGTGGGTCATCTTTGCCAGCTTTCTGGGTCTGAACCTCAGTAAAATACATTCTGGTGAATTGTCCCTTCATTACTACATTAAATGAACTGCTGCGTTGGTCTTCACTGTGGGGACATTCCAACATCCAGAGCTTCTTCCACCATAATGTCATCAGTAAATGCAGCAACATCCTGTCGTGTACAAATATCTGCAGTTTATTGTTAATCCTTCATCTGCGAGACAAAACAAAGTGGATATTTCTGGATATACGTGAATCCCCTTGCCATGAAAGAGCATGCTGGATTGCGTTTTAGTGTAAGAAAGAACCTGTTATCCCGAACCGTCAAGGTGCCGCTGAGGTGCCACTGAGCAAAGCTCCGTCCCCACACACTGCTCCCCGGGTGCCTTTCATGGCTGCCCACTTCTCACAAAGGGTGATGGGTTAAAAGCAGTGGACACATTTCGTTGTGTGCACCATGTGCTGTGCTGTGTTTCACAGTCACAATCACTTCACTTTCATTTTTTCCCTTCACTAATGCAGACAGCGAAAGACCCAAAAATATTTGATCTAAGTGTTGCTAAATAAGAAATGCCCCTCTCCCATGATCCAGGTCAAGTTTATTGTCCCTATAGAGCAAATTGTTTCACAGCTAGAGGGAGGAATTTACAGAAACATTTAGGTCACATCAACAAAAAATACTTTAAGTTTCTAGGGGGCCAATGGTAATAGGGACAGGGATAAAATAAATTAAATCCTTTTGCACATTGGTTAATCTGAAACAAGAGATTATGCAAGGGCAGCTTTGGTCCTTTCTGTGACTCTAAGCCTGTAGTGGTATGAAAGTTCTACTATTTAGTCTGAGCTTGTTTTTCAAGTGAAGGACTCAAATCAACAAATAAAAGTAAAAGATTCAATAAAACATGAGTGAAACAGTTCCATAAAAGATCTTGGATGTTAAGCAGCGATGCAGGCACTGATTTGTCTGCAAACTACCCTCATTCTGACTCAAATAAAATAAATAAATGTCTGTTAAGTCTGTCTGTTAAAAAAACAACCATCATCGAGTGTCTGAGATTCAGAATCATCAGGTCTGTTTGCAGGCGTAAATTTACACAGATTTGAAGGCAAAAGGTGTTTACAAAAAAAAATGATTTGATTCAGATTTCTGTTCTGTTCATTCAGTGCATCTTTTAATTGACGAAAATAAACTATTTACTTTTTTCTACTTTTCTTAGTTTATAGTATCTTTTTACACCTGACTTTAGCACAGTAATGCATTGTGTATGTTTTTTGTGTGTATATATACACACACACACACACACACACAAATATATATATCATAATTAAATACAGTATGTATATATATTACTGAACTATTCAACTTGCAGTAATAAAGTATATTCGAGGGCAGTGCTGTACCAGCATGATACTGTGTAGGGGCATGGTTCCATGACTGAAGCGATGGATGAAGATGGTCTCCACCAACATCCTGAAGTAATGGAGTGTGTGGCATACGCAAGCCAGCCTGCAGATAGAAACAGGAAAAGTGTTGTGCTCTAGCTTTACACAGAGTTCACTTTCTTCCTCTCCAAGTTTTGTAATATTGTATACACCGAATCCCTATAGAACAGGGAGTATTATTGACTGAAGCATTTAATGGGTTAGTTAGAGCAGTGTCCCATTACTTGCCAACCTAAACCTAAGTGAATAAACAACTACCAGGGGATATATGAAATTTGGATGTTTGGCTACAACATTGAATGTAAATGTGTATGACCTATATCAACATGCTCTGTTAATGTACTTTAGTTCAACAAACATACACGAGGATGTGTTTTTGTTCAGCCATTTGATTTTATATTTTTAGCTGCAACTACTCATTTTATAATACAAAAACAACGAATCAACAGACCACCGTGCAGTCAAAACTGGGAAGCAATTAAAAGGTGTGTTTAGGAGATGGGCTTAAGTGTTCATTAAAAATTCCAGATTGACAGTTCTCCTAACTAACCTGACAACAGTAAAGGTGCTGCGTGTGTAGTCATGCTGGGGCTCATAGATGTTGGGCAGGCGGAGATAGAAGAGCAGGTAGGTGAAGAGAGGGCCAAGGCACTCAGCCAGAAACACCTGGAGGACAAAAGGATGGCTTCAGAGCAAAACAGAGCCGCACTGAGTTAAAGAAAGAAGACCTACCATCACCCATCCAAACTGAGGACCAAGGTCTTCGAAAAATATTGTTGCTGTGGTGCCCACAGGTAGGTTCTCCAAAACGTCATCATCATTTAGGGCCTTTCCCTCTGAAAAAAAGTGAGGATATGAGATTGTTTAGTGGAAACTAGATGGTTGTGCTGTTCTAATGTCATTGGTAGTAAAACAGGCCCTGACAACCTCTCAGTTCATGCAGACATTGGTCCAAACTATGGATACCCATTCTCCTTATGTAACACATCGCTGTCATGCACTGTCAATACACTGTCATGTATTGGATCAATCAAATAAACATAAACATTTGTGATATTACTTTAATGATGTTGCTATACTTTTACATGAATTCCATATCTTACATTTTATTGCATTAATACAAAATATCTATACTTCTACTGTTATGTCATATTACGTCCAATTCTACCTGCACTTACCTGGGTGGAGCTTCAAAGCTTGTCGAGATGGATAGAGCCTGGGATCTGGGGGGGGTGAGTGTATTTTTGCATGCTCATTTCAGTAATTGTATAATAGAACAGGTAATCATCTTAAAGACGAGAGAAGCAAAATCCCATCAATAAATGCCACACCCTCATTTGGAATTTCATTAAATTGGTACTCATATGTAACCTTGTGTTTTCTGTGCCATTTTGATACATACCATTTTTATAAACAAGGTTCTTGATTTCACCAATGGTTGCACTTGGCTCTACCTACAAGACACCAGTTCTGGGCTCAGACCCCAAACAGAAAAGGTTTCATGCACATAGCAACAGAACCCATTTTCTAACCTTGTCCAAGAAGCACAGCTGCAGTCTTGTTTTGGAGTCCCGGATGTCCACCTCGAAGAAAACATAATTTTTTTCTTTAGTTGCTCCCGCCTTTAAGCCATGTTTACACCTGGTCTTTATGAAGTGGGCTACAGTGAACAGGTCTTTTAGGTCCATATATACAGCCCTGCCGGGCAGGGTCTTGAGACTGAGCCTTCAGCTCAGTGAGGGGCAGTTGCTATGAGAGGCAACTGGATCCCTGGCTTGACGTCCCACTGGTATGAGACAGGCATGTATAGGGTGACATCACAGGTTGATGAGCTTCAGCCTGGTCCTCTAGTCCCACTCAGCTTCAGCAACTCTATTTTTAACTGTGAAATTATGAAACGAAGAACGTATCCTCAACAGCAAGCATCAGCCTGGCAGACACACACCTAGAGGTTTGGCAGCATCATGCTGATCTAAATATGTCTTGAGTGGTGTAGATGTATCAGACTTGCTTTACTAAGTTGGACTAAGTTGGTCTGAAACCTTATCCTGTACAGTGGCCCAATTCCAACTTATAGCCTGTTTTACCATTTAATCAGGCATTGGCTTCACCTTCACACTCTTTTTGGCGGTTAAATTGATGAACCTGTGAAAACTTTTGTTCAAAGACCGGAAAGCTGCATGACACCCAATGACAGTTCATGTGAAAAAGCAATTGCTGGCAGCAGCTACTGTTACTCTAGTCCTCCATATATGTCAGACTCATTTCTTTTATGGTGGCTATTTGTTGTTAGAGCAACAAATGATACAGACTGGTAATCTATTATAAGAACAATAGCAGAACCATAGACGCTGCAGGATATGGTTCTCAATTAAGGTTCAGGCCCAGTGTCATCTGTCGGCAGGAAACCAGAACGGATCGCTTTAGCATTTCACAGTTTGCTACGTAAATACATTTCAGTGTAAGGTTTTGTAAGCATTGCCGTCTTTAGCGCTAGTGCTACAAAGATATGACAAAATGACCCTACCAATGATTAGTCAGTCTTAGTCAGGTCTTAGTCTGGGGCAGTCCTAGCTTGTTTGTTGTTTGGTGCCCTGGGCGAACACCCCCTCTGGCGCCCCCCATTGGGGAGACCTGGAATACAAAAGAAGTTGTGCCCACTGGCATAATGAACCAGAACCCTATTAATAAAATCACGTTTTGAATCAGCTGATTTTTTTGCTGAACTGCGCGGGGTTTGCCGAGTTTGTGCACAACTGGTTGGGCGCTCCACAATTCCGCGATTAATAGCGGATTCTGAGATTCCGTCCACATTAGGCCCTATATAGACCCATGCATTCATTATAGCACAAAGGATGGAACGGAGGATGTTGGTTATAGAAGGGGGATGATATTTGATTGTTTTCAGGGGGGATCGCATTTCAGGGGGGATCGCATCCCTTTTCATCCTCCTTAACTCGAGTACTGCCCGCACCCATCAATATGTGTTGCCCCATACCTGACTATTTCAGCAACAAAAAAATCCAAAAACGTGCAAACCCCCCCATATAACTGTATATAAAACTAGATTCTCAACACACAATTTCTCATTAAAAAAAATCTGGAAACACTGAGCACAGCATCCAGCATCGTCCCAGACCAAATTCCCAGACCAAACATAAAGATCTTCAGTGGTTTGTCAGAATTTCTGAACCTGTAATGACTCCAAAACTTCCTACTTATTTGTGATTATTGCTGCACAAAATATTTAAAGCTATCTTTAACATATGTAATATTAGATTTGTTTAATGTGTTTAATTGGATTGTCTATCTACTTTGATGACTACTGCAGGCATCGAGTAAAATCGAATCAAATGTTTTGGTCCAAAATAGTATTCCCACACTGTACCTAGATTTGATAACACAAAGCCTGCAGTTTTCTGTTCTGCTTTAAATCCAAATAGTTTCCTAGACACTGCTCAAGAATCTAAGCTACAATATAACATGAACTGAAATATCAAATATTATCATCATTTTTACATTCATGAATATTAGAATATTAGTACAGTGGAAGACGGCTCCTCAAATACTTTAATGTACTTGAAGATCTTTTAATTTATTATTATTAAAAATTGTATCTATATAGAGTCATCATTTTAATAAATAATAATACATTTATTGGGAATGTTGCTTTTTCTCACCTCAAAGAAAGCCACTCTATTCATGACATGACGGCAGCTTGACCAGTTATCCATTCTTCATGTGTCTGGACTGTACTCTGATTTCAGCTGTGGGTGCTTTGTGGCACATCAGCCCTGCAGTTGCACCAATTCAGCACTAATGTCACTCGTACAGATTCATCAGGTGCAGCTAATTGTGCTGACAGACCCTCGAGGGTCACCTCGTCAATCGTTCAGTCCGTCATCAGGACAAAAGTGCAGATGTCTACAGCGGAGCTGACTGCCTTACTCTCTTCTAGTGTATTAAATTACTGAATTCTATGAAAAGGTCCCATCCAAGTACTGTGAGTCCTTTTCCGATTTTCATTTCTGTGTTAAATTGTTGCCTCAAGTGCAACAATTTAATATTTTTTTATTACCTAGTTTGCTCTCTATGTCAAGTTCAGAAATGAAAGTAGAAAATGTCAAGATGTGTTTTGCATGCTCAGTACCTGTGACATCATTAGAATTATGAAATAGATCACATCTCTGCTGTGAACATGGATTATTCACTGTACAGTAATATTGCTTCTTATCTGAATATTTTCAATTTAATCTTTTAATAGCTGGTGTTGAAGTTGAAAGGGCTGGTAGATGTTTCTTCCATCTGAACTTAAAAGGGCCTTAGCTAAATGCTGCCATCATGTGGTGAGAGCATTTCAAAATATTGCCATCATACATAAGCAAAATATTATATCAGTCTGGATGATTTACGCAATCAGTAATCAAACAATAATAATGCTGGAAAATCACAACACTAGAGATAATTTGATTTGTCTCAAGATTAAGCAAATCTGCATCTTTGTATTCACAATGCCTTTTCCCACATTTTGTTATATTACAGTCTCTACCTAATGAATTAACACACAACAAACCATAATGACAACATGAAAAAATACTTGAGGTTTTGGCAAAAATGTAAGTTCTGTACACGCAAGTTTTCACAGCCTTCAACATTGAGCTCAGGTGCATGCTGTTACCCCTGCTCATCCTTTAGATGTTTCTGCATCTTAATTGGAGTCCACCAGGACTTGTCTTAGAGGTGGCCAGACACAAAAACTAAACGATCAGGGAAGAAGGGCTTTAGGCAGGGAGGTGACCAAGAACCCAAGGCTCCAGAGGTCTTCTGTGGAGATAGGAGAACCTTCTAGAAGCACAACCATGCCTGCAGCAATCCACTAATCAGGCCTGTATGGTAGAGAGGCTAGACAGAAGCCACTCCTTGATAAAAGGCAAAAAGCACCGCTCATCACCAGGCCAATACCATCCCTACAGTGAATACCATCCCTACAGTGGGGATATTTTTCAGCTGTATTTTGGGAATTGGGAGACTAGTCAGGATTGTAGGAAAGATGATTGCAGAAATGATATCCTGGATGAAAACCTGCTCCAGATCACTCTTGAACTCACGGTTCATTTTTCAGCAGGACATTGACCCTAAGCACACAGCCAAAATAACAAAGGAGTGGCATCAAGACATTTCTGTGAGTCCAGACTTGAATCTGATTGAACTTCTCTGGAAAGATTTTAAATGGCTGTGCACTGACACTTCCAATCCAACCTGATGGAGCTTGAGAGGTGCTGCAAAGATGGGTGAAACCGGCACAAGGATAGATGTGCCAAGCTTGTGGCATCATATTCAAAAAGACTGTAATTGCTGCCATATGTGCATTGACAAAGTATTTATCAAATGCTGTGAATGTACATATACTTTCTCAGTTTATTAATTGTTAATAAATTTGCCAAAACCTCAAGTAAACGTTTTCACATTGTCATTATCAGGTGTTGTTGTGTTAAATGCATTTATACAACTTAGGAATAAGGCTTTAACATAATAAAATGTAGATGCAAATGATTTGAATACTTTCCGAATGTACTGTACCAACAAAGATGTGATGTCAGCCATCTTGAATGCCTTTCCCAATCATAGAGGTTGGTTCCATAGTCAGGTATTCCATTATAAGGTATCACTGCATTTCACACACCCCAAAAAAATCACAGAGCCCACTCTGAAACGTTTTAATGAGACAACAGCGCTAATGTGCTGCAAATAAGCACAGTTTGCCTCTCGGTGCACTCAAAAGCTAATATCAACATGTAAACATACATAAAGCAGACAACAATTCACAACCATAGTTATAACACTGGACACGTTCTGCAGCAGCTTACAGATTCTGAATAATTGGGCACTGCTGAACCCAACAGAATGTTAGGATCTTACAGTCAATACTGAGCACTGGCAGTCAATGCTGTATTCTAACGAGGCCAGAAACATTACAGAAATCATTAAACATAAATTCTCTAGAGCACACAGATCTCATTCTGGGTTAGTGTGAGGACCAGGGTCATGGATTTATCTGACCAGAGTGTTTCGGAATGAGGGTTTTTAAAATGCACATTACTTTATTTATTCAGTGGCACAGTGTGGAAGCATAGATACTTAGGTACAGTACAGTCCCAACCACACAGGGTGTATGTGTATCATTGTGTGTTAAAATGTCTACAGTAAAGCGTGCACACATGTGGAAGGGAGATGCATTTTCAGCTCTCCTGGCTGAGGTCACAGGTCATAAAGCACTTCTAGTATGGCTGCAATGGACCACGCCTGTGTTTCACAGCTGAAGGAGCAATACTGGCCATTCTCATTGGTCAGCTCAGGAAGGCCTCTCCAGGGCGACCTACAGGAGGAATAATTGAAAGTTTTGTGTTCATTTCAAACCATAAGCAACATTCATTTTGACTTCACTGCCAAACGATAATGTGGAAAAAGACAGCTTCAGGTTGACATGAAAAGCAGTGCAGTGACATGCAGTGAGATGAGAGCCATGACCTTTCTAGGTGGACATAGTGTCGTGACAGGACATTCTTCACCAAGAACACGGTCCTGTCATACGTTTCTTTTCCCAGCTTCTTGGCAAAATGCAGTTTTGCTCGAAGAAAGTAACCCACAGGCCACAGCCATTCCTGAACACGACAAATTGTAAGAATAAAAATGAAGTCCATTTAAAAATAACCCAAAAGAACAGAACCAACCTCAGCAGCACCTTGATGTTTAGGAATTTAAACCTGCAACCCTTCAGTTACAAGACAGCTTCTTTACAATGCCCGGCCAACACTTTGCCATTAATACACAGTATGATACATTTGATCATAATGTACAATTAAAAAAAGAAAGATACTTAGAGCACCTTATGAGCAATTTCTTTTATCGAATGTTGTCTTTGTTGCTTAGCAAAATGCTTTGTTTCATCCAGTAGTACCTTACTAAGCACAGAACAAAGCCTTTGCACTCACTGGCCCTTGATGGTAGTTGAAGCCTTTTGCCAGGTTGTAGTTGTCGTTGTCGAGGGAGTTGTCATAGACCCCAGAGTACACCATATCACTGATGTAAAGCACAGAAATGTATGTGATTTACATTCAAAAGCATACTTGTATAAATATACAGTGCCTTAAAAAGGTTTTAGGCAGGTATGAAAAAATGCCATTACCTAAGAATTTAACTGTTTATTTTCATTAACAATATTCACTGAATAATCAGAAGAAGAATTGTATATTTAGAGTGACAACACTTTGACTTCAAAATAGAATAAATTCTTCTAAGGACATTTGCACAATTTTTTGAAGGAACTCTGCTGGTAGCTTGTTCTAACCACAGATCATCTGGGCCTATAGGCTTCGTCAAGTCCTTCTGTCTCTTCATGTAATTGTAGACTCAGATCAGGGCTTTGAGGGAGCCATACCATCACTTCCATGACTCCTTCTTTACACTGAAGTTAGTTCTTAATTCCACTGGCTATATATTTCGGGTCATTGTCCAGCTGCAGAATAAATTTAGGGCCATTAGTTTGCCCACCTGATGATATTGCATCATGGAAACGTATCTGCCTGTATTTCTCACCATCAAGCCTGACCAAAGATCAAACACCATCTGAAATGCAGATCCAAACATCGATCATGCTTCACTATTGTTTGCAGATGCATTATTTTACTTTTGTTGAACAAACTGCCTTCTGCTACAGCCAAATATTTCAAATATTTTGACTCATCAATCCAGAGCACCTGCTACCAGTTGCATCTCTTGGCCTTGTTTCCATGTCACAGGTTTGGCTTTTCCATGAAGACCACTTCTTTCCAGATTTCTCCATACAGTAAATGGGTGAACCTGGTCCCCACTGGTTTCTGCCAGCTGTGCTGATGACACTGCTGGACATCTTCCGGATAGGAAGGGAAATTAATGCTTTAATCTACTGCACTAAGCTTCCTTGGCTGTACAATCCTTCCTTGGCAAGTACAATTTTGTTTCCATTTCTTTGTGCTTCTTCAAAACAGCGCATCGGAAAACCCCAGTCTACTTTGAAATCTTCACACAGTAATGACTGTAAATCACTCTGGAAATGTCTCAAATGTTAATTTAAGTTTGAAAGCAAACTGTAGTCACACCAAATAATCAGATTTTCTCCTCTAACTTTGCATTTGTATTTAAAAAGAAACACACCTGCCTAAAACTTTAGCTACACTGGTCTGTTTTCAAGCTTGTCAGGGTGACCATATGAAAACTAGACTTTTCTGTATGGAACCTATAAAACTATTACTCAGGATCCAAAGTCTTCATTCCAAGAGTTCCCAGAAGCTTTTTCTCAGCGACCTCCAGTGCCCCCCAGGCTTTATCCACTGTAAACAGCTCAGGGGCCTGAAAGGGTTAAACATCCAAACACAACAACAATGCAGTGCTTTAAAATAATAGTCAGTTTCAGTTAGTTTTCGGTACATGTTTTGTGCATGGGTCATTTGGTGTGTCAGAGCGATCAGCCTGCATGATTTACTTTAGTTAATTTATATGTTGCACTGGGACTGGGCAGCTTCTAAGGAGCTTCACTTGTATATTTTTAACAGAACAGTAACCGTAAGGATTAGTATGACCTCTATATTGTTTCATGTCTAAACATATAGGCATAGTAAGGTTGAAATAACTTACTCAGGTTAATAAATGGTGAGTAAGAAAAGAAGAAAAAATCCTAGCATCTGTGTGAGTGTTTTTCTTCTCTCCTTCTCACCACGTCACAACAGTGCGAGGGGGCGATGGGGTGGACATTAACTCATGGCATGGGCTTTCATCCATTGGCACGTACAGCTTAACAGGCTACTGTATGCTAGGTTACTGTTAAACTGTAACCTCCAATGGACGAAATCCCTCCCAGTAAATTAATGTCCAATCACTGGGCCAATTTCAAAATTAATTGCAAAACATAAAAATCATGGTCAATCTATAGGACCATGCTGGGCGGTCAGAATGGTTTGGAATTTTATCGAATACTGTTACACCCCTACTGCAGTTCATATAATCTCTTTGGGGTGATAAAGTACCTACCACCACCATGGCAATGGGGAAGTTGGGCCTCAGTTGGTAGTCACACCAGGGGCTTGAGGCCCCATAGCTGTCCTTGTAGATGCCTCTTTTGTGAACCAGCTCTGGGTGTGTCTCATTGATATCCTCGGGATTGAGAGACACATAAAACATCTTCTCAAAACTAGCCTGGATCTTATCGTTCCAGTCCTTATAGGACACAGACAGCTCTTTACCTGTAGAACATGGAGATTTGTTTTACATGTACTGTACAGTTTAATTATTGATATATTTAATTGTTAGCTTTGTCTGTTGTTCTGGTGAAATGGAGAACACTCATGAATGTCACTGTCAACAGCCATTTATCTTTTACTCAATTGCACAGTGGTTGTATTGATTTCTAATGTGAACTAATAATAAATGAATTCCAAACAGGATAAAAAATCAATTGTGAAAAATTTGGGAATACACAACTATAATACAATATCTATGCTCACCATCTCTCCATATTGTCACAGCTGCATAAGGATAGAGTCCATTCTGGTGAATTTCAACAAGCCAGCGAACTGTGGACTTACACAGACCAACAATCTCTACTGCCGAGCCATCTCTACAAGCAAAGGAACAGGTATGTGTTTCTCTATACCATTAAATTATAGAACATTAAAACTTCTCTTTGTTTAAAAAAGAGCATTGTCTATAGATTACAAAAACAATATAAAGAGCCTTGGTAGTCATTTCTGTGTGATGGTAGCAACTGCATTACAGTTATCTAATAAAATCATGCAAATGAATCAAACTTTAAATTAAGAAAAAAGTTTATTGCATGAGCATGTTATTTAACTAACGCACATTTTTATTATCTTATTTTATTTATTCTGGCTCTGAATACACATACATATAAACCTAGAGTCACAGGAGGGATGGTATGCTTATTAGTGCTGGCTTGGTTTGGTGCGTGGTGGACAGAAACGGAGTGGACAAATCTTTGTATCAGTGGTTAATGTGTGTGTGCATGTGCTAGTGTTGCTACTTGTTGTCCCTACATATTGTATAGCTGACAACATCTACAGACAACAGAAACAACATTGAATAAGGAACAAGTGCAATATGATGCACCTATGAGTGGAAAAACATTGTTCTGCTTTTATGGACAATTTTGGATTTGTTTTATTCCTTTTTTTACTTTCATTTTAACTTGAATAACTTGAATAATTTTTTTTCACTGGAAAATTGCACCTAAAATTCAATGTACAATGGCTCATTGCTACAATGACAAAGACTAAAAAAAAAAAAGTTTTGGATTTAATACTGAATGTTGTGCAATTAATCACAACCATTCATGCGATTAAACATAACATGTTTTGTCATTGCCCAGCACTAATAAAAACACATTTAATAATTAAATTGGTGATAACTAGCCTACATTTAGTCATTAACACGTTTTAATAATCTTCACAACTCCTTGTACATTGACAAAGATGAATGAATGAACAGTTTTCTTGCCTGGGTGTGGCAGGTAGGCCTTTGTTTCGAGCTCGCTCACTCTCTCCCATCTTGTCCATCCATGTTCCGCAGTTGAAGCGATTCCCACCATACACAAAACCAGTATCTGGATTTACCTTGGCAACAATGTTGAAGCCTGACAATAGATCGAATGCTGAAAAAAATCTCACATTAAAGGAATAAAGCACAGAACCCACTGTGATGCACATACCTTCGTCCCTCATGTTGCGGTCAATCTGCGGCCCTGCATTCCTCTCACGGAACTCAATTCCCTGCATGTGGCACCCCATTGCCTCCTGTATGATGGCAAAAAGCGGCTGTTCCTGTTGAGACGCAATCCACCTGCTGATCATTATACTTCAACAAAGGAGGACAGTTGAAAATGCTAAAAATGGCTACAGATATTACATTCAGGTAGGTCTACTGGCCTTAATTTTACTTAATCCAGAGTAGGTAGGACAATACACTAGTGGAAAATGATTAGAAGGATCATGCAATGAAGCTCTGTATTACCGAAGTGCCAAGGGGTTGGGGCTTGGAGTCATCTGTGGGGTACATGCGGTTCACAGGGCACTGGAGGATATCCGTGCCATTGGGCACCAGGTTACAATAGTCCTGGACGCACTGCAGCCACCACCAAACAGCGTCACGGCAGTTGTAACGTGGACTGATCCCCTCGCCGAGAAGGTTTGGTATGAGACCATGGCGTAGGGTGCCAGCAAACGCTAGGATGATGTTCCTGTGAATGGAAATATCAAAGATGCCAAAGCTCTGTCAGACCTGCTAAAAGTTTCATAACACTTATTAGATTACGCTAATATACCAAGACATTGTGGTCAGACATTGTGCTTATGCCAGATATTGTGTGATTTAAAGAAATAAAACCACAATAAATGATATCAAAGCTGACTAAATGTCAGGAAAATCCTACTATTTGGGGATTAATCAGAGTGTCTTTAATTGATAACCAGTGTGAACCAAAGAACACTGATGCAGTTATAAAAGCATCAAGAGATGCTGGAAAAAAAAGATTTAGTTTAAGGATGTGCATTATTATGCAAGCAGCTGGTTATAGGTCACATTAAAAGCTGGAGCTGGGATTGTTACTCGCTAACCATCCAGTGTGGCTCATCATGTGGCCCACATCACAAAAACCTGTCATTTTAACAGGGTTGTGGAGACATTAATAGCCACTGTAAAAAAGTGAAAGTGAAGTGATTTTCACTGTGATACACTGCAGCACAGCACACAACTAAATGTGTCCTCTGCTTTTATAACCCATCACCCTTGGTTAGCAGTGGGAAGGCAAGACAGGCACCCGGGGAGCAGTATGTGGGGACGGTGCTTTGCTCAGTGGCACCTCAGTGGCACCTTGGCGGCTCGGGATTCGAACCGCCAACCTTCTGATTATGAGTTGTACATTATGATCAACCTTCTGATTTCTGGTGATCCTGAGATGAGCATAATGAAGCCAAACTGGGTGATTTTAATACTTTTGGCAGGGCAAAAGTTCCATCATAAATCTAAATAATGCCTATTCTACTCCCTGTACTACAGTTTTAAATATCTATGAGGACATCACAATATCATATTTAACAATACCCTGATATGCAGTTTACTGCTTCAATTTAAGTTTGAAATAAGCTAAAAATAAGACAAAAAGTACACAATCTTTGACATGCCTCACCTTGCCTCTAGGTGACGCCCAGTGATAAGGAGAAGGCCACGTAAGGCGATGAAAGTGTCTCGTCCCCAGCAGCGGAAAATACCAGCAGAAAAGTGTGGCAGCCCTGTCACCAGATGCAAAAGTTATGATTCACAGTAATGTTCATGTCTAAATGGATGAAAGACAGTTTGCCGCAGATACCTGCTGCCATAGATACACAGCACTGCTCCCTCTGCTTGGTGACAGAGCTGAGGCGGTATGGAACATGATACAGTGTAGGGCAGAGGGGAGGCAGGGCAGGAAAACGGCCCACTCCGCACATTTGTACTGAGCCAAGAGCCAGCAGTTTCACAAACGATGAGCCATCCTGCACAAAACTGAAAGATTGACAGGGGGAAAAGAGGATGTAACATTAATTTGCCAAATGCCTTAAATTAATAGACTACAACAATACAACCAATCAGCAATTGACTGTTTAATCATGTGACGGTCCACCGTCTGCCTCCAAATCAGCCCTGACCATTCATGATCTATGAAGTTATACTATAGAATCTGTCACCAAGCTGTCAGTAATACGTCCTTTCAATCCTGTAAGAGGTACCTCCATAAGGGACCTAATCAACATGGCAGGCCGCATACGGTTGAAAGAGTGCATTTACATTAGGGAACACCATTTCCATAAAGGTGGTGAGCAACGATGTTTAGGTGGTACATTGACAGAAATGCAGGACCAAAGTTTCCTAGCAGAACATTGCCATAAGCATCCCCACCAGCTTGTCTTCTTCCCGTGATGCATCCTAGTGCAATGTTTACTTCAGAACAGCAGCAGACACAGAATTATCCATTCAGGACACCAGCTCTGATGCTCTGGTTCCCATTATAAAAGATTTTGGTAGTGGCCATGCATCAACATGTGCACCCTGACAAGGGGACTAACCTGGAAACTAGTGAAGAGGAACTGTAAGCAGCTCCAGATAAGAGTGTCAGCTCAGTACAATTTAATATGAACCAACTCCACCAACCCAATATGAAAAGTTTTTTTTGTCCCTGAAATACATCTGAAAAAATGTCTTCATCTTACATTCACAGTCAGACAAAAATGTTATATCAGTATACTCAGGCCAATACAGTAATTACGAAATGCAAATGTTAGTGCCCACCTTGACATTTTTGAGAACACGACATCCAGAGCGGTGGTGTAAGCCCCCACCACTATGGCATCAAAGTAACAGGGGATGAGGTAGCGTGGAATGTGTTTCAGGAGGTCAAACATGGCCTGGAACCACCTGCCCACCTGTTGAGAAACATGTTTTAATATGTGCACACATCATTTATCTATGTGTGATTATGTGAGTGTAGGTTTAATATGTCCCAATTTGTGGGGTGTGTGTATTCACCTCTCCAAGTGCTCCAACCCGAGCAGTAAGTCGGTTGCTAACATACTCTAGCATCCAATCTCCCTGGCGCAGGTTTCCACAGAAAGGGTGTCCCAGATCGTTGTGGGGACGGATGTCTGCCATTACTGACACCAGACCTGCACACGTGCGCAATGCAGAGAGCTGGTTACATCTAAAGGGAACTAAAGGTACATGCTGTGCAGTATCTGTGTTTACCTTGCAGCCCAGCATATTTGAGGGGATTCCAGGAGGGAATTTCGTAGCAGCCGCCCCCATCCTCCTTTTCCTCGCTGTCACAGCGAAACAGCAACACGTTCATGTCAGACAGAGTCAGGTGGGACATGATCCTAACACAAACACATGAACGACAATGATTAAGAAAAAAAGTAGCATTTGTTTACAGGGTTATAATGAAGTAAGAACTTACTTCCATGACTACAGGCTTTGTGTTAAGTTGGCAATTACAACTTCCCAGCTATTGTTTTTACAGAACTGTAGTTAAGACTGGCAGTTAAGGTGGTATTTCTTTAAAGAGAGCTGGGGATAAAGTTGCATTCAATTAAGAAACTGTAGTGATACCAGGTAGTTAAATACCAGCATTTGTTTAGAGGGCTGTAAGGGTAGAATTTGCTTTCTATCTTCACTTACTCTGCAGTGAATATATGAGCTTTCAGGGCTCTAGCCAATGCTTGTGGGTTGTGGTTTTTATTTATAGTTAAGGCTAAAATCCTCTGGTATTTGTTTACATTGACATATTTATGGTGGTATTTCATTACTGAGAACTATTTAAGGTTGGTTTTTCATTACAAAGAAGTATTTAAGGTGGGTATGTCATTACAGAGAAATATTTAAGGTGGGTATTTCATTACAGAGAAGTGTTTAAGGTTGGTACACAGGAAAAACAGGGAGTGTCAATATTTAAAAGTAAACCCATTTAAACCTAGATAGAGTATTGACAACTCTACGAGGAGTAAACCAACTCTAATGGCATAGTTAAAAGTCAGTGTCAAGTTCTGCAGACATGTAGATGATTCAACTCTACACAGTGTGGATTAGTACCAGCATGCATTGCACGCTCAGTTCAGTAGGGGCGTTAGCTGGCATTCACCCACCATTAGGCAGAAGATGAGGTACTCAAAAACTCAAAACTGGCCATAGAATAAACTTATAATTCTGAGTGGGACCAAATGTTAAAAAGTGTGAAATTGACACTGTGTATTAATTTATTTACAGAGAAGTATAAATTCCAATGCTCTTAAGCTGTAGTTGTGGCAGAATGTCAGGATTCTTACTCAGTGAGAGGTTTCTGCAGTATTTCTGGTGCAGATGGGTTAGGTTGGCTCCCAGCACTGAAGTGAGACCTGAATTGTACCAGGTGGCTCCTCAGCACACCGACCAGCTCCTGTGCTTTGGGATCCAGACTAACCCTGATGGAAAAAAGTATTTTATTGCTAGTATCAGAATTGACTTTTGTCAATTGAAGGACAATGAGAGCTTGTTTTTGTGTGTCCGTCTCACCTGAACACAATCACGCTCCCGGGTGTAAGACATTCAAACACGATCTCCTGGACAAACTCACTGGGCCCACGTGATGTCACTCCTGCTTGCCTTACAATGCTACTGTCCTTTAGCTGAGCAAAACAGCAACAAACAAATAAGCCCCTGTTACGTACACATCACTGCACTTCAACCGAGGACATGTTAGTGAAGCTGGCATAAAGCAGCATACCTGAATGTGCTCTTTAACATCCACAGTGAACTCTGGCATGCCATTAATGCTCTTCTGATCTTTTTTATAGCTGCCAGCGCACGTCTCAACAGTACGAGCCTCCAGCACTACCTCCTCTATTTTACCTGTAAGTGTAGAGTGAGGGAAGCAGAATTAAATATGACATTATACAGTTAATACTAAATGCATAAACCTACGAACTGTGTGTGAGTGCCGCATGTTTCTGAGTTTGCACTGAGAGAGATTAGCGTATGACCTGGGATGCACATGGGTGGAACTTCGTTGGGATAGGTGTGTGTCTTGGGGTTTTGGAAGGCAGTGCGACACACTGCCACAACAGACTGATGAGAACTGGGACAGTGACGGGTCACAGCAACAATGTCAACATCAACCTGGTCTACAAACACCTGTTACAAAAAAAAATGAATCAAACACGAACAGATCCATTTTGTCTGGCAACAAAGGAAACCACACAGTTTTAAATAAACAAATACTCAAAAATCAGGAAAAGAAATGTACTGCCAAATAAAGATCTGCTAAATAAAACACAAATGTTTGTTTGCATTTGTATAAAATATTATGTGTGTACCTGACATTTATGGAACTGACTTTTCTGAATTGGCACCTCTATGATGTGTGGTTTTGTGTACTGCTGCATTGTTGTATTATGAACCCATAAATGACCACAAGCTGACAGTGCAGTGGTGGCCTAGTGGGTAAGAAAGCGGACCTGTAATCACAATATTGCCGAATCCCGAGCCGCCATGGTGCCACTGAGCAAAGTACCGTCCACACATGCTACTCCCCGGGCGCCTGTCATGGCTGCCCACTAATGGGTTAAATGCAGAGGACACAAAATACGATTTGTGCACACAATGACAATCATTTCATGTTCTCTTCACCTGTTTGAAGCCTTTAGCGGCCAGCTCCTGGTGGAGGTGGTTGAGGGCCAGTTTTCCAGCGATGATACCTGACTGAGGGCTCACCTCACCAGAACTGGAGGGCTTAGGGTTCCACTTGGTGTAGAAACGCTCTTCTGATACTACAGAAATCTGTAACAGCCACATACAGGGGTATAAACATATGTCCAAATTTAAACTTTAAACTGGAATTAATCACTAAGAAAATGTATTTTAAAAATAACAATAACACTAGATTTGGTACTCATGTTATGCTCAGGGCTATGGTTAGGTAAACAAAATCAAACACTGATGATGCTGAAATGACCCTCATAAACACACATGAAGCAACAAAAGAAGGTACCTGGTGAGGTACCAGCTCGTCATATCCACGGGTGCTCCCTGTAGCACAGCAGGCCATTGAGACAATAGCAGAGCTGGGCAATGAATCATATGCGGAGCGGATCTGCATGAGAGAACATAGAACGATGATTAGACAGCAAGCAGCCCAAACTGTTGAGGTGTCACTGAGGTTTTTCAGGTGTGCTGTTTAATATGTCATTCGTAGGGTTGGAAAGAGCTTTACCTGAATAGGGCACTCGTTGTCATGGGTGACATCAAGAAACATGGCATGGGCAATGCTTGGAACCAGCGGGCGCAGGCAGGGCTGAACAAAAGCTCCCACTGGTTCACCCCCATAGCGGTACACCAGCCGCCCCTCCTCATGACTGTCGCCAGCACTCATAGCCTCTACAGCGCAAACAACAGAGGCCCACCTGAATACACACTACACACATACTACACTTTTATTAACACAAACACACACAAAGATAAAAGTATATGGATCCACATGCCATACCAAGCCTACTCACACACACATAAACACAGGATCGATCGCATGCCTCACTCTATTATTTTTTCTGTATATTTTTTATTAAATGTGTCCAGGTTTGCCACCCACAAGTGTGTTGCACATTTCCAACACAGTTGTGCCAGGTCCATAGAGCCATGGAGAATGTCTGCAGTTTAGATCCAACACAGACATCAGCAGAAATCTTGTTATGGGTTTGACATCATATTCACTGGCCGACATACAATACAAATTGAGATGTGGCTCATCATCTACATCAGTTTTTAAATCAGGCTAGTGAAGCAGGTTGTGGAGTGTAATTTATTAATACAGCCACTTTACTTAATTTGCATTAATTCATATTGTTCTTTTAATTCTGTTTTAACAATCCTCTGGATTATTTTGCCTGAATAAAAGTGCTACTCTGTTTAAAACACATTAAATATATATATTTTCTTAACTCTTTATATATATTGTGGTATATTGTGGTATTATCAGTACTTTCAGCACCTTGTTATCAGTTAAAAAAGACATTGGGCATGGTGAGTGGGTGAGTCAATGTCGGTACTTGAGTCTTTCCTACCTCTGATGAGGGAGCTGATGCCCAGTCTGGTCACAAACACATTATCCAGCTCCTCACTTCCAGTGAACAGCTCAGCCACCACATACAGATCAGGCCGCACACAACGAGCTGCATCCAGCATAAACTGCAGCCATCAGCACGGTTAAACAGGGACAGACAGAGGTGGAAAGATGGAGAATGTGGAGGAAATCAGGCAGGAAGAGTGTAGAGATGGAGGGTTAAAGGAATAGAGAAATAAGAAAGTCGATTTGAATATTAAATACGAAAAAGGAAGAAAAGATGCAGGTGAAGCATGAGTTATGGATATAGGGAAAGTCAAAGCCAAGCAGAGAATGAGGCAGTGGAATGAGGAGTGAGGGATGAGAACAGAAGAGAAGACACAAAATGCATTAGAAGCATGCAGGATGGGCACTTTATACCTCTGATGAGGCTGGTGATGCCCAAACGGTTGACAAAGACATTGTCAATCAGCTCGCTGCCTGTGAACAACTCCGCTATCACGTACAGGTTGGGTCTGACGGAGCGCGCCGCCGACAACATGGCCTGCAGGACCATGGTTCCCAAATTTTATATATATAAAAACTTATATATATATATGCAGCTTTTGAGCAGCAAGTATGATCAAGCTCACCAAGTTCATCTTATCATTGATGTTAACATTAGCCTTAACTGTACAGAAAATACATTGAGCAACATAATGATTAGAATATATAATCTGTAGTGTAGATGAGCTGAACTGGTCAGCTCTGATTCCTCAGGCATGGACACTCCATAGCTATTAGTGTCAATATTAGGCCATAAATGGCAAAAAAAAAAAATCTGTTCAGGTATCAGAATGATGTCTGCCTTTATCATACAATAAAAGACAAATCATATTAAAGTACATTTACCTCATTTTACACTAGCACCAACAGGTGGCAGTAAAACACCAATATATTATAAAATATGTATGTATGTACAGAACAACTGATATATATTCAATAAGTTTCATGGTGTACAATGATAAAAATAATGTAATACGGTTTCATATTCTATTTCTGATCTGGAATAGTACTAGAATTATGGTCACATGATTAACTGGGAGTTTTTATTTCAACCTTTTATTCAACAATTTCTCACCAGAAAAAGTGATCTAAACATCTTACCTGAAGCTAGGCTCACTTTGAAATCTTCATTAGCTAGCTAATAGCTGTGCTGTTTATGTTAATCATTTTTGATGAGATGTTACCTCAGCTACATGGAGAGGCGTTGAATGGCAGTTATCCAGGCGCACCCCGGCAAAGTGCTTGGCTGTGATCTCTGAGTACTTTTGCATATGCGCCCACAGGTACGGGCAATCCTCTGGGCCGTTACCATAGCGAAGCTTTACACTGTCACCCCAGCAAATCAGCTCTCTCCTCAGGTACACGTTAGACCCTGACAAGAAACAAAATGCGTAGAACCATCGAGAAGTAATAAAAAAAAAGGATCACTGAATATTTTACTTTTTATGTACTGTAATAAAATACATTATTGAATACATTTTTGTCAATATATTTTACACAACCCTGAACCTAGCCTGCTTCAGTTAGTAGCACCCACCTGACTCAGCAAAGTTCCTCAGGGGGTCGTCCCCCATCACCCAGCCATTGAATGCCAGGAAATGACATGATTGTTCTGGCTGGTGCATGAGTTCCAGGTCCTTCTCAAGAGTGCTCTCCTCAAATGGGAATGTGAAGTACCTGCAAGGTCAAGGCCATTAAATAAAAAAGCCAATATTTTATAAATGTATCAACAGATTTTGTTATTGATTTTGTGGTCAGAGTGGTGGCCTTTTAGTGGCCATGTTACCATGTTAGCAGAGGATGTTTCCTGGTGACAGGCCCCAGCCTGGGTCCGTGGTCAGCCAGTCGCTCATATACAACAGTTCCCATAATGCAGTTGGTAGCCTGTGTCAAAAAGAGGCAGGTGTAAAATAGCATGTCCAGCTTTAATTTCTTTGTTGTTTTCCCCTGTATTAATTTTGTTACAGCGCATGTACAGTACAGGCCAAAAGTTTGGATACACCTTCTCATTCAATGTGTTTTCTTTATTTTCATGACCATTTACATTGGTAGATTCTCACTGAAGGCATCAAAACTATGAATGAACAAATGTGGAGTTATGTACTTAACAAAAAGTGGAGACCTGGCCTCCACAGTCACCAGACCTGAACCCAATCGAGATGGTTTGGACAGCAGAGTGAAGGTAAAGGGGCCAACAAGTGCTAAACACCTCTGGGAACTCCTTCAAGACTGTTGGAAAATCATTTCAGGTTACGACCACTTGAAGAGCATTGACAGAACGCCAAGAGTGTGCAAAGCAAATCAGAGCAAAGGGCGGCTATTCTGAAGAAACCAGAATATAAAACATGTTTTCAGTTATTTCACCTTTTTTTTGTTAGGTACATAACTCCACATGTGTTCATTCATTCAATACAAATGTCAACAAGATTGCTACAGAGATTCACAGAACAAAAAGGACACGGAAGCTGCTGGACTGCAATGACGTGTGATGAACATGTACAATGAGTTTGCTTGTGTCCGTGTGTGCGTGCGCACTAATGTTGTCAGGAAAAAAATAGATTCTCACCCACTACTGATTTCGATATCAATTAGCACTGATATCAATATTTAAATTCCAGTTTTGCATCTGCCGGTTCGCAGAAACTTTAACAGTTTTCACTGCAGTGGGCATTTCCCCGGCTGGCTGGAGGACCCAATGTTTACACGAGAGACGCTTTAAACATGGCATCGTGTGGAAGCACCTCCAACGCTTGCTAGAAAATGTCAAAACATCATCTAAAATATTCTTCTTTATTCTTCTTCTTTATCTTCTATTTATTTAAAATATTTTAAAAGTTCCTTTTTTTTGCCCCTGTAGTTTCTAAAATAGTATCACGTATCGAGTACCATCCTTAGTGTCAGTATCGAGTTTGAAATTTCAGAATCATGACGAGCCTAGCATGTACACACGCGAGAGAAGATCTCACCTGTTCCATGTGGTGGTTGACCTCTTTGTACTGCTCTCCATTTGTCTCCTCCAGCCTCCTCCTCAGCCAGTTACAGCAGTCCTCTATAGCAGAGGGGCTGCTCCTGCACAGCAGAATTCAACCAATGTTGTTACATATAATAAATGCTTTATAGACCAGCACATTTCTTGTGGAAGTGCATGCATAATGAATAAGAAAAACTCAGTTAGCCATTTGACAGATTTGTGTCCTGTTAGAAGCTGCCTACTGACCCATTGGGTACAAAATTCTCCAAGGCAGAGTTCATGTCCACAGTGTTCCCAAAACGCTGCCATTGAGGGTCCTGCACAATCATCAGATGCTGCTTCCCCTCAGTAATCCTTTCATTTGATTTAGCACCTAAAAGACCACAACATAAATCGCAAGGCTGTGAATTGCATGTAAAAAAATGTCACTTACAAGATGCATTTATAGCAAGTGAAAGGTACAAGTTCCATATGAAAAATAACTCATAAAGAATGATTCTACAGAACTAGAAATATTGGCCTAGGGTTAAAGTAACCAGTAAGCCAAAATTTGTGTCACTCAAAATCTCCATCATCATATTCCGATTTCCCGGGGAGATGGCTGAGACAAAGAAAGGACTGTTTCAGTACTAGGCTTACCACTCTGTATTAAATTCCTGAACTGTTCCACTGTGTTGGCCACATTCACCTGGAAGAACTCCCAAAGTTTAACCTTAGGGAACACATCCTGCCAGAGGATGTCACGGAGTGCCTACACATAAGGGACAAAAACATGACGAAAAAGAGAGCAATAAGGATGATCTTCACAGTGTACTTACTTATACGAATAGAAGTTACTCACATTGAGCTGTTGATGGTTTTGGATGTTTGGTGGCACGCCACGTTCAGTGTAGTGCCCACTAGCTATGGCACAGTTGAGGTGGAAGAGGGCGCGGTCCAGCACCCATGCTGGCTTCAGGTGGGGAGAGTTGACCAGATTATATCCACACTCTGGGTGCTTTCTGATCCAGGGGCTGTTTGCAGCTAGATGGAAAGGAAAAGATGAGGCTGAGACAAGATGCAAGACAATGTATTATTATTATTAACACCCTCCATTTAGGACCTGATCCTTTAGGACAAAAACCATTAAAAGGTCAGGGAAAATCATCACAGATCCCTCACACCCTGGACACAGGCTTTTTGACCTGCTGCCCTCCGACAGACGATATGGAAGCCTGCAGACCAGCATTTACATTTTACATTTACATTTGCAGCATTTATCAGATGCCCTTATCCAGAGCGACTTACAATCAGTAGTTTCAGGGACAGTCCCCCTGGAGCCACTTAGGGTTAAGTGTCTTGCTCAGGGACACAATGGAGGTAAGTGGGATTTTCTCCTGGGTTTTCAGCACCAGCCAAAACACGAAAATATTCTTCTCCGTTGCCGTCACCCTCCTAAACAGCTGAACTGTCACACACATTGCAACTGCAATGTACACTCGTGGTATTATTTCTGTAGTATTTGTATTTTTCTGTAAATAATATATTAGACTATATTATATTTTACTGTTTTATACTGTTGGTCTTAATAGATGCCACCAACCAGAATCAAATTCCTTGTATATGTTCGCTCACATACTCTGCCGATAAACATGAAAACTAAATGTCCAAACTACAACAATTGACGACCATTAAATAGATATTGCTATTTGAAAAAGTAAAGACATTTTCATAACTTGTAATATGTAAGTTAATTATTTCACAGATTTAAATTATTTAATTAATTAATGCTGCAAGATATGTAAAAAATATGCTAATTTTACACTCATTCCTGCATCCCACCATCCAACATCCTTCTCCTACTGCAATGCAGGAACAACCCCTGGCATCCAATCCATCATAGAGTAAAAACACGACCTAGTTTCACCTTAGAGCAACATATTAACCACAGTACCCACTCACACATCCCAGCACTTCGCATCCCTATCTTTGGACAGTTCTCATTCCACTCACTGAGAGCAGTAGAAGCCTAGCGACTGTGACCAACCTAATCATAATCACACAAAATGTGAATCTGTCCTTCATTGGAACCAATTGTGTTTTGTGTTGTGATTAAACTGAATTAAATGGCCAATCAAAGAAAGATAGGTATACAGATCAGGAACAGTGTCTGCTGGCCAGTCTTGTGTGTGCAGCTAGTGTATCAAGATGGAAATGACCTTTAGATGAGTGGGGTAAGAGAGAAACCTATGATCATAAATGACCTCTGGCCTTTCTGCACAGAGCAGCTGAACCCAACACAGTCCAGCACTGAGACTACTGCACACAGTTCAAGGTGCGGCTCTGCAGACCCTTTCCACAAAGCAAAAGCAGAAATGACTCCACATGTGAGCTGATCATCAAGTAAAAAAAGATAAGTCCTCAACAGCAGAAGAAAAATATGAATAAGTAAAAAAAAATCAACTCAAATCGAGGAGCAGACATGTTAGGAGGCATCTTAGGAGGCTACAGCGGAGATATATATAACGCTGCATTCATGAAACGCTTGTAGGATCAACTACTTCATTTATTTTTGGAACTGGGGCCTTTATGTTTAAATGAAGGATCCGTAACTCTTCTGTGATGCAGCACAGTTTTTCAGTGATCAAGGTATCAGGCAAGTGAGTGTGCAAAAACACACACAAACACACACACACACACACACACACACACACACACACACACACACACACACACACACAAACTGATCAGCCATAACATTTTGACCAATGGCAGGTGAAGTTCATCATGAATGTACTCATTACAATGGCAGTGGCCGGGATATACGGATTAGGTTTATTTCTATAGCACCGTTTATACCCTGAAGTAGTATTATGCAGCTAGAGAATGTTTTGTCCTGAGAGATGATGTGCTGTAAGCAGAAAACATTTTTGGGAATTGGCACTTTGACAAGGAACCAATTGTGATGCTCTGCCACATCCTGGTCATGCTGCTAAAATGGCAATAGTTTGGAGAACAAAGTAATCTGGCCCAGATCTCAGTCCAAGGGACTTGAAAAAGGTGTCTGATCCATAGCACTAAAACTGCACAACATACAGTTTTAGCATCTTTTGCTATTTTATTAAAAATTAAATGGTTGTTCAAAGCAACATGCATTATTTTTCCTAATATTATGATCAGATAATTCTTTAATATTAGTCAGGAGCTATATTAAATTCTCCCCCCAACCAATTACTTTTAATTAAAAGCTTAAAAATAAATAGAAGTTATATATTATATCAGAAAAATATTTTACAAATGATGCATTACGCGCACACACCTGTGTGATTGTAGACTACATCAGTGATGCACAGCATGTTCCACTCCTTCCTGATCTTCTCCACTAGCTCGCCCACATGGCTCCAGCTGTAGCTCTTTCCATCAGTTGAGAAATCGGGGTTCAGCTGGAGCTGATCTGCCAGTGAGTAGCAGGATCTCGACTCTCCCAACGTCTGCAGAGGGGTCAAGTGGACCATGTTATAGCCTGGAAATAAAGGGGAGATCAAATTAGCAACTCAGTGGGCAAGTATTTGTGAAGCTGTAATTGCAATTTTTTTATCGTTTTTATCTTTTGCTTGCTGACTTACAAGAGGACCTATAGGGTCTACTGGACACAGGGCCCGAAGGGCTCAAAGGCTCCCAAGCCAGAGCATATCTCATTGCATTTCTCATCACACAGTCAAAAGGTTTAATTATGTGTTATCTGAGTTCCAACTGAAGACCCTACTGAAAATCAGAATGTTAAAAAAAAATCTTTGACTGTTAAATTTAATGGTGTGCATGTGTATTGCGTATCCTGCTTTTGTACAGACAAAGTTGGCTTGGCCCACTGACTCATAGTTTCCCCATGTTTCTGGGGGTAATGTACCATGTAGCCCTATTTTCAGTCCCGTAGATAAGGAGAAGCTAAAGTCTAAAGTTAGGTAAACACTGCTTTGCTAAACAGTGTTTAGCGAAGCAGCCTTACATTAGATGGAAGATTGCCTCCTGCAGTTAAAAGTTTCATAACTGCCATGTAAACAAAGTCAGCTTTGGAATGGGTAAGAGACAGGTCAACCATGTTCTGGTCATTTCTTACCTGTCTCTTTGGACACTCTGAGCCTGTCTGGCCACTCGTCCAGTGGGCCGAGGCATTTAGACAGGTAGGTCTGGATGGTGATGCAGTCCAGAGGCAGGATGTGGTTGTCGGCTCCAACACGCAGCACAGGGTCCACTACAAAGTAGCCTCCTCCAGACCGTTCCTGCTCTCTGTCAACAGAACAGACCAGGATGGTGTAGTTATTCACTAGCTGACATCTCATCAGCACTTGCAAATCCCTCTCATTATTAGGGGACATGACAGCAGCAGATTCAGTGCCAGTCATACTCCGTTGTCCACTTTTGTATTTGAATCCCTTAAAATACTTATTATAACAGTTATATGGGAAGCTGTCCATATTTTTAACCACCCTATTTGAAAAAGCACATAAAGAAACCTTTCCCATCATGCATTTGCAATATAATCATGCACAAAATGCAGCCTATGATCACGAACATCTTTATTCTACCAAAATTCTTTATTCAACACATGAAACTGTCTGAATACATTTATACAGACCTGGTGCCAAAATAATACTGGTATGATCCTGCAATCTGGAGGCTGAGGGCACAGGACTTATCAGAGTCGTCCTCCCTCTCAGTGGGATTGACCCATTGGAGGGGCTGGAATTTGTGTCGGTCAAAAGCCTGACCCTGCAAGGGGTAGTTGGTATGGACATGAACAGCCCTGCCCTGCAGTGTTGGACCCAGACGGAACTGTAGCTCAAAACCTTATGAGAGACGTATAAGACAAAGCGCAGGTTAGGTTGTTTTATTTCTGCACTCCCTGCAGCCTTCAATCACCATGCTTGCCAGACATGGTAGTTCATCTCAAATGTTTCCTGGTTAAAACCTTGTGGCAACAAACAGAACTTTAAATACTTCTTGTTTTCTCCACACGCATTCAGCGGTGAGTGATGTGTGAGTAGAATTTTAATGAGCAGGATAAACAGCTTTTCAGCACTGGACTGCTTGTCTGAATGGAAGAAGGTTAAATTTTGTGCAGAGGACATAAGATAAAGAGCAACCTATAAATATCCCAACTGCACAAAATACCATTTAAAATGTCAGATGTAAGAAGGGTCATTGGGAAGGGGTGGTCGGTACCTTGCTCCAGTCGAAACAGGGTCCTTTCCAGGTTCTCCATGTCGTTCAGGAGCAGCACCCTGACTTGTTTGCTTGCCATTTTTTTCTGTAGTAAATGAGAAACCCTTTCACCAACTGGAAAAGAAAGATCTGCAGGGATAAGAAAATTCCAATTGTAACGGCATGTAAATAAACTCCTTAATGTCACACAACTCAAGCCTGCAGTGTTTCGGGCTCCAGAATATTCGATCTATTCCCCACATCGATGCAACATCGATTTAAAGCAAACGTATAAGTAAAAAGCAGCTGTCATCTACAATAACAGCACCAGTTTTTTTCTACTCGCATCTGCCGCGTCCTGCAAAATAAATACTCCGTCACATAAATCCACCTCGTGCCTCGCAGAAGAGATGCAACAAGGGGACAAGGTCAGGAGTGCGGAGGTCACTTCTGCATTCAGCCCACCGGAGACGTGCACGGCGCACGTAGTCAGTCCAGAAATGGCTTTGCGCTCGCTGACAGCTCCGTAAACTGCCAGCGCAGCCCGGAAACGCACACAAACACGCACAGAACGCAGGCTACGTTGCGGCGACGCGCTTCTTTCAGCGCTGGAGCGGCGTAGACGCTTACACTTGATTCCTTGTTTGGGTCCAGGCCGGATGTCGGCGGCACACAGCGAGCGCCGAGTGGGGAGGGGGAGTGGCTGGAGGCGTGGCCTCGCAGCAACGCATGCGCAGGAGGCGTGTTCTCGGAGAACGGGCCCTTGTCGCCTTTGCGCACCATTGGCCCGAAAACATGTTTAATCGAGGCAACTAATACTGATATCATATATAATATTTATACATAAGCATGACTATAAGGCCAAGGACTATACATCAATATATACACCAATGTATACACCAAATAAAATTAAACGTTTATCAAAAGATTGTGATATTTCCAAAGGGAAATATAACAGGGAGTTTAGTTCCCCCTGGTGGCAAAAGTGCCACATTATCATCCGCAATACAGTAACGTATAGTTTCGTAATAAAATAATTACTTCCTCCTAGGACATGCACAAATCCCATTTATGTGTTATTATGTGAATCTGGATAGAGAATAAAAACTACGGTTTTCATCTATTGTAATTCATTTTTGTGGATAACATTGTGTTTTGCTACAGCGGCAATGGCCCCACATTTTTAACATAATATTTCAAAGAAGACTTCTTTAAACCGCCAAACACCATTGCATTTGGTGTTTAAATATCAGTACAACTTTATTGTACAAAAATGTCTGTCATTTACAAAAAATCCTTTAAAAAAATGCGTTTATATCTTTGTACTAGTAGTGTAGTAGCCATTCAATGGTGAAGTGACAGTGACATACTGTGAAATTCTCATTTTTAAGGGTTGTATTGCTTTATTGGAAAAATGTTCTATACATTAATTTTAAATCATTATCCATCTTAAATTACCTCAGATTCATAAACATACTTACTTCACTTCACCAGGCTGCATAATTTAAACATTTTTTCTTACCTTAACAGAAATGGAAACAAAAATTGGACCTGGCTTTTTATTTGCAATGCATTTATGTAGTTCCTTAAATTCTGAGAAAAGTATGTCAACATATTTATTTGCAACAAATGCAAACACAATATGAAGAAATCAAAACAAAACAAAACCAAAAGAATAAAAACCTTTGTCTTTCAGGCAAGCAAAAGGAAATCCAATAGCAGTTAAAAATGGCATTATGTATATTAGCAATTGTCTTGTTTTAATAAATAAACAATGACATAACATAACCAATAAATAATGGTATAATAAATAAACAACTACATGGAAGTTACACAGTCCAACATTCTTCATATATTACACAGTCCTTTGGACAAATCAAATACTGAATTACATAATATTTAATGACACATTTTTAGACATGCTGATGAGCTGAAACCCAATAGAACTTATAACCTAAATAACCTTAATGTAGTATTTAAATATTTAATAAGGAATTATATCAATTCAATTTCAGTTCAATCAAATTTTGAAAAGTTTTATTATAATATACTTTTAGATAACATTTTTATATACTCTGTTTAGGTTTGTGAGTTTAGAAACAATGATTTGTGGATAAATACATTATGAAAATACATTATATTTCCCTTTTCATATATAATAAACATCAAAAATATATAAAAAGCCTCAGACCACAAAAGTGAATTTGTAAAACAGCTATGTACTCACCAAAGTTATATTTTCATTCAAATCAGTTATGTGAAAGAGAAAAGTGTATTCCAGAGAACATCCTCAACTCACTCTGGCTCATGATTGGCAAAAAGCCCCGCCTCCCACCTCTGGGCCCTTGCATTTTGTCGACGTTTCCCGGCACAAAGAGTCACTGGAAACTGGGGGGAAAAATTTCACCTATAAAACTGCATCGTTTCCAGTTTCAAGGTGAAAATGACTGATGTCAGTAAGGACGACATGAAATGGTGATGTTCATTTATACAGAGAAATACACAAACATTGTAAATGCACATGACAATTTGTGTTTCAAATGCATTCTTGGACAAACACTCTAAGGGTATTTGTGTGAATTTTCACACATGGTGCTTGGACATAAGAATCACGATGCAGTACAACACAGGCATACATCAATACATCAGATATATACCTTGTTATCACAGGATAAGGTGGCGCGGTCCATCCTGCGGTTTTTTGAGGGAGATGACGGAGAAGACTTACATTTTACTGGTACTTCTCCTACACAATGGGATTTTTTTATAGATTACACATAGAATATATAGGTTTTTGTATCATTTTATCAAAATGGAGAACATGTCTATGACATACTGAATACCTTGGACAAATAAAATGAAGAATTAATTGCTGACACCGTACGTCAGTATTTGCAGTATTTTCTTTTGCTACTTTAAGGGTTGGAAGACAAAATGTGTTCAATCATTTGGTCAACTGCCAAAAAATATACAAACTTGCTCTTTAACATTCAAGCTAGGCACATAATGATATCCACTATACATGCTATATCATTACATCACTATCAGTGTCTGTATGAATGTGTCCCAGAAAATATGCATTTATTGAATATGTTTGTGTATTGAAACAATAAATTATTATGAAATGTCCTGATGGATCTTTTATGTACTACCTGCTCTGTCAAAGTTTAGATTCTCCATGAGGTTTGGAGACACCAGGACAGTGTCATACTTCTCCCTGGAGTAGAGCTGAGCCCGCTGCCTTCTCAACTCCTCATCTCTCTCTCTGACAAGCTTGATCTCCTGGTCCACCAGCGAATGTGTGCTGTGGGAACGCAGCTTGAAGAATGGATTGTTCTGGAACGTGCTCTCCTGGGTCTCCCGACAAGCAGAGCTCAGGCAGAACTCAGAGGCGCTGCGGATGATCAGGTTGGACGTCTCAAGGATGATGACGTTAGCCGTCTCTGGTGGCCACTCGCTAAACCTGCCTGTCCCTGGGGAAAGCAGAGGCCCTCTGGTCCGATGCCTTGGGCTGGCCGGGTAGGAGTCCGGCTCCAGGATGATGACATTATTGGCTGTCATTTCATGGTACGTCGGACCCTTTGGAGAGGCTGAAGCTGAGACTGAAAAAGTTGGAGTCTTCGTTCCTGGGGACTTGGGGGATCTTCGTCTGTCTTCATGTGTGTCAAACATCCTCCGTTTCTCCTCAACCTCTCTGCATAGTGTTTTTTCAAACTTGCTTGGCTGTAGCAAGGTTGTCTTGTGAATGGATGGTTTTAAGATTCCCCTCTCCCGTCTGAGGTTCTCCTCACGTTCCATGGCTTGGCGTATCTCCCTCTCAATAGGAGTCTCTGAGTCGTCATAGGCGGACTTGTAGCTTGTGTCATCCAGACCAGAGTCCTCTGAGCACGGGCTGAACTGAGTGTGCTGATAGTCTCCTACAGCCAAACTCTCAGCATCTGGGTCCTTCTTGGAACGCTCTATGCTCCGCACAGGTCTGTACATAAAGCTGTGGCCTCCCTGATAGGTGCCCTGATGGACACTGGGCTGGTGGACTTGCCCCTTGGTCTGTTCCTCCATTTTTAGCCACTGCTTACGCGCCAACTTGAAGTCAACATGCTCGGTGCTGACAAGCTCACTATTCATCGGCTGGATCACACAGTAGTCTTCTGGCAGCTTCTTCTCAACCTCGGAGCTTGTGGATGGCGAAGGAGATAAACTGACATTCAAGGTCTGGCTGAGCTCTACCTCGTTTTCACTGACCTTAGCTACACTCTCCTGTCTCTTGCTGGGACAACTCAGGACATCAGGGCCATCCGTTTTGTTTTCTGCTCCACATCCTGGCTCAGGACTTTTTTTCTCCTCTACTGTTATTTCCCTTTTAACAGGGTCCTGCAGATGTAGGCGGAGCTTCTGGTCATTCAAACATACATTTGACCTCCACTGCTCATCAGGGTCGCTGTCCGAGGAGACTATGGCCATCTCTACCTGCAGGCAGTCACTCAAGTCATCTTGTTCAAAGTCCTGACAGGGTTCTACCACCTCCCCAGTAGGTTGTTCTTCTTGTAGTAATATCAGGTTTTCCTCAATAGCATCACCCTTGATGTCATCGTAGGGAGTATTATTCTGTGCCAGATTATCATCCTGAGTGTCTTGTTCCCTTTTCCTGATGTCAGGAACATTTGAAGTCAAGGGTCCTTCAGCCTCCTGGTCCAGCCTATTCTCCACATGATTACTACCCAGTCTTCCTTCATAACAAACATGTTCAGACCTCTGAACAGTTTGCTCATCAGCAAATATTTTTATGCCTTCTGCCATCCCTGTGCATTCAGTGGAACATTCTGGAAAAACAACTGGTTCCTCCTCATTACAATGTTTTTGGGAACATTTAGGAAACACATCTGATCCATCCTCTTCTGTGAGTGTTTCAGAACATTTAGGAAAAACATCTGGTTCTTCCTCCTCCCATTGTGTTTGGGAACACTCAGGAGCAACATCTTCCACCTGAGTTTCCAGGCACTCAGGAACAACAACATCATCTTCCTGTGTGAGGGAACACCCAGGCACAACATCTGGCTCCTCCTCTTCCACCTGAGTTTCCAGGCACTCAGGAACAACAACATCATCTGCCTGTGTGAGGGAACACCCAGGCACAACATCTGGCTCCTCCTCTTCCACCTGAGTTTCCAGGCACTCAGGAACAACAACATCATCTTCCTGTGTGAGGGAACACCCAGGCACAACATCTGGCTCCTCCTCTTCCACCTGAATTTCCAGGCACTCAGGAACAACAACATCATCTTCCTGTGTGTTTGAACACCCAGGGACAACATCTGGCTCCTCCTCTTCTACCTGTGTGTTTGAACACCCAGGGACAACATCTGGCTCCTCCTCTTCCACCTGAGTTTCCAGGCACTCAGGAACAACAACATCATCTTCCTGTGTGAGGGAACACCCAGGCACAACATCTGGCTCCTCCTCTTCCACCTGAATTTCCAGGCACTCAGGAACAACAACATCATCTTCCTGTGTGTTTGAACACCCAGGGACAACATCTGGCTCCTCCTCTTCTACCTGTGTGTTTGAACACCCAGGGACAACATCTGGCTCCTCCTCTTCTACCTGTGTGAGGGAACACCCAGGCACAACATCTGGCTCCTCCTCTTCCACCTGAATTTCCAGGCACTCAGGAACAACAACATCATCTTCCTGTGTGTTTGAACACCCAGGGACAACATCTGGCTCCTCCTCTTCTACCTGTGTGTTTGAACACCCAGGGACAACATCTGGCTCCTCCTCTTCTACCTGTGTGTGGGAACACCCAGGGACAACATCTGGTTCCCCCTCTTCTGCCTGTGTGTCCTCCTCTTCGAGTTGTGTTTTACCAATTTCTGGTTCCTCTGCTCCCATTTTGCAGTCGATTATGTTGGGCCTTTCTGCAAGTGAGTTGGTCTCCATGGTGACTGACTTGGAAAGGTTATCTTGCTCTGCTGGTTTCTGAACTAGTGGGCTGCTGCTACCTTCATCTTCTTCATTCTCATTAACTCTTCTTAAGCCTGTTGTTGCTCTCTAAGAAGTTAACACAAGAAAACACAAGAAAACACAAGAAAACACAAGAATATATTAAATATATTTAAATGTTTGCACATGTTTGGATGGTGAATAGTAGAATTGTAGAAACATATATGACTATAGACAGGTAAAAATGACTGTGTGATCCAAACCACACATGCATGTATGTCACCATGCTTACTGGATTTGTGTGTGGATGTGGGCATGCACTGTACACACAGCACTACATACATACATATATACTATAACAGTACATCCACTCACAACTGCACACTGTAAGGTTACTTTATCTGCAGTTGCTAGAATATAACAGAATGCATGCTGGTCAAATTGAGAATTGTATTCCTAATGCATCTCTTCCTTCAGACTAACTATTTATAATCTTCTAATGCTGGATGTTGATACTGCAGGATCGGAACCTAGCCTAAAAAAAATAACGAATATTATAGATGTCTGATGTCTCAATATTCGTATTATTTGCCCGTTGATTAATTCGCACGATCGTTATTTCCACAGGCAGCGTCCATTTTCGACAGACGTGGTCACCATGCCAAAAGATTATTCCGTTTTTTGTACCGTACGGTAATTAAACGTCCCGTCCTGTAATCCTGCAGATTATTATGTAGGAGATTGTCGAGCCACATTGGCTGTAATGCAGTATTTACCGGGATTTATCACGTCTGCAGACAGCGATGATTCGAAAAATAAAACAGCTACAGACGTGTTCGATTCTCGACGTCGGCATCTAACCTAAACGCATTCGATCATCAAAGGGCTAAATAAACGAACGCCGCACATTCTGCATCTCCACTGCATTCCAGAAGACGAGCACCGAACAAGACATGCTCCGGACAGGTGGGACAACCGGACGGACGGACGGACGGACGGACCTTCTGGTACCTACCAGCAGCTTCAACACGAGCAGCCAGACGGAGATCATCTCCAACTTACCACAGCGCGCACATAATTGGAATAAAAGCAGGGGCAGGACGCGGAGCCAGGCGATTACGAGGCTGGAATAAGGCATAAGGGTTGGCCTGGGGCTTTTTTATTTTTTCGATCTCGATAAATAAAATGGGATCTGCGACAGCCCCTCCGAGACGATCGATCCGTCGGCAGCGCGGCGTAAAGTGAAGCGGGGCGGACGGGATGAGTATTGGCAGGAACGAGGCGGAAATCGAGCGCAGTCCCGAGAGCAAGGTCACCGTCCCCGAGCGTCGCCTGTCCCGTCCAGGCCGAGGACCAACATTGAACGAGCGACCGAACGCGCACCAGCGGCTCCGGCGGCGCTGATGGTGGCTGGTGACGTCCGATGATGGAGGAGGGAGGAAAAATGACCCCCCCCCCCGCCAAATCCGCTCCCGGCAGCAGTCTGAAAGCCCTCATGCTGCCACAGTACAGGGGACCAGGGCAGTGACAGATCAGCTATGTCTTTTTTTCTGGGTGCCACCCCACCTATAGCTCCCAATGGTGACAAAATGCAGGTGGGGGTGGCAACCTGTTAGTTGCCCCACAGTGGTGGAATTCATTTCTGTATCTCATACACAAACGAATATATTTTCAGTAATATATTATGGAGACGGCCTTTTAAATTATTGTCCATACCAAATTTTACTGTGTATTTACTGGTTTTGAGTCAGTGCTGCCACTGGTGCTCAGCATGAAAGGAACACCTACACCCCATCTGGCCTTGTTCTTGTAGTGCTTCATGTCAAACCACCACCCACATAATCTAGTCAAGAGCTTCAAATGCCAGCACTCACACACTCCTACAACAGGCAGCGTTATTATCCTCTTCCTCCTCACTCGTCCACCCCAGTGCCAGCTTTTTCCCACCAGACCATGACCCTGGCTGCTAAAGGAGGCGGCGGAGCCAGAGCAAGAAAAGCAGTGTTGAGGGAACCTACCTTCGGTCCTGCTTCTCAGTTGACTCCAGGAGAACCCAGACCAGCCACTGTGTGACTGCTGCCACCACGAGACTCTCGCATTGAATGGATTGGAAAGGACCAATGGCTAAACAGCAGCTTCACTAACTGACGTATGTGACACACATTCACAGAGGCTCACACACATTCTCGTTCTCTAACCGGCACCAAATTTATACTGTGAAAATCCACTTTTTTTCTGATTATCGCTCTGACTCATGTGTCCATACTGTCACAGGCCCAGTTATCTTTATGGGTTTCATATTATATATAAGAACAGCATTTGGGTGTATGGAATGCAGTCATGTTAAATTAGACAGAGTGTGAAGGAGTGGGAAGGGGGCATTTTACACAGAATTAAGCAAATGGCAGATTTTTCAAGCTTTAATGTCATTTATTAAAGCTGTTTCCTGTTCAAACAGATACGCCTCCCATAAATCTAAATACGTATACGAGTAGAGGCCAGCGTTGGACACTGGACAGACTGAATGGGCACCCACAGCAGGGGGCATGTAGCAATGAAATAGGAAATGTCCTCAACAGCCTGCTTGCCCGGATTACAGCCGGGATGGACAGCAGGCTTCAATTCTCTGAAAGTGGCAAATTGTTTAAGAACAATCAGTTGGCAGGAAGATCATCAGCACTGAAACAACACTGTGACCTCTATAAGATCTGACTGAAACGCTGCTTCTCAATACTAAAAGAACAAAGATTACTTTCTTCTCTTTAACCGTGTATAAAAAAAGTGAAAGTGAAATGATGCACAGCAACGAAATGTGTCTCTGCTTTTAACCCATCACCCTTGGTGAGCCATGACAGGCACCCGGGGAGCTGTGTGCGGGGACGGTCCTTTGCCCAGTGGCACCTTGGCGGACCAGTATTACAAATGGTAACCTTCTCGATACGGTGCCGCTTCCTTAACCGCTAGGCCACCACTGCCCCTCATCATACTCTGTCACTCTGTTTTAGAAAGGGAAAATTATTGATCCACATCAAGGAAAAAACTAATCTAATGAGATCACTGAAAAGCTCATTAATAATATGGAAGGATAGTGAAGAACAATCATCTCGGTTGTACGGCTTTGTTTAATAGTGAATATAAAAGCATTTTCACATGCACTATGCAACAAGAACTTCTGAGGACTGGGTCTAAATTGTTGTGACCAGAGGAATACACAAATGCTAGTGAAAGAATGGTTCGGGGAGCATGGATCTTTATTTTCATACATGGATTGGGCCGACCTGGGAATCTGGAACCGGAGAAGACTTTACCAGTCCTGCTCAGACTCTCCTTTCCCCAAAACAAAACCTTTATGAAATATTACATATGTCCATACATAAAACACAAGGCTGAAATGAATGTTGGGACATTGCATAAGTTTACTGAAACATCGCCATAGTGAATGCATGCAACAATCAAAGCTAAAGGCACTTAAACAAAGTGTAACTTTTTTTTTGCAGGGAAAACACATTTGAATGCTATATTAAGCCACAATAGACATGCTCCTTAAATTTATCAGCAACGCCTTCCTGGACGTAGCACAGGTAAAAGCACTTCTAAAGTAATGCTCTGAAGAGCATAGGTTGAACATCAAGGATATTATCCATCAAGATGCTTTCATTACTTGTCTTGTAGAGTCTCGTGAGCAGGTCTTCTTCTTCCTTTCTCAAACAAAGATGCTACACAGTTTGGTCTATTTTTCCATATGGAACGTTAAAGCTGTAGGAAATGTCAGAAGAGCAAGTGTTGAGATCTAGAAGTACATAGAGACTGTATACTACATTTAAAAATCTCCTCCAATCATTTAAATCACATTCAAGAAGGAGTGAAAACTAAATTACGAGAGCATCCACCCCCAAGATGTGTTTGCATAATCCCTACTTACATAACCACATCTAAAACACAAATGGGAAAAAACAGCACTGCTTTTAAAAGCTTCTTACTCTGAAGGAAATCAGATGCGAATTACAGTATCGACTTCCACTTTCTAAATCCTGACTGCCTGCCCACTTGCTCAAATGAATCTTAACTGATGGCCAGACGCATAAGCTATTTATGAAGGGAAGAAGAGCAGCATGCACTAACTTCACTTTAAATAAACACAATGTAACAGTTTTCAGAGAAACTACACTGAATGGAGTGGAAAAGTAAGAAATGTAGAGGTTAATGTGACCTCATCTTATTTGTGACCTGTAGAGTTAAATATTAGTTAAAAGCCTGTAAAATTAAATACTAGACAATATTTAAAAAAAAAATTGTTTATTAAAATCCATTCATTCTCATAAAACCCATGCACAGTTAGAAAACATGCAGCGAGCTTGAAGCGGAATGACAGTATGGTCTTTGTATGTATGTATGTAAATTGCTAAGCAGATGGCAAATGACCAGAATAACTGACTTGAGATGTTTGTGAAAGAAAAAAGGCAATGGTGCAGTGGCAATGTCTATAGATGAGAAATTTAGCATTTATAATGGGTGGGTACAGTCTACCTTCTCAAAACATGACAAAGCCTATTCCAATAGTGTCTTATTAGAAAAAAATGACAGTTAATGATTGTTTTTAATACAGTGAACCATGTGATCATCTACAGGATAATTCACCTGCTAAATTGGAATTAGAATTTAATTATGTTCAGAATCTTCTCTAAATATGGACAGTTTGGCAGATGTTTTGGATTGCTACAGTAAAATTCTTGCAAGTAAAGCTTACTTTGCCTACACACATGCAAAAAAAATGAGTTTATGCAAAATAAACAAAAAATAGAACACTTTCCTCCTTTAAACTGAACACTGGGTATCCTGTCAGTGACAACTGCAATTTACAGGAAATAATCTTGATAGGAAACTAAGGGCAACACATGATGGGTTCTGGTGACTTATAGATATTACTTTTATATAGAAATAAAATTAGTTTCAATTGTACCTGTACCTGTCAACACATCCATCTAGGGTGGTAGTAGCCTAGTGGGTAACACACTCGCCTGTGAACCAGAAGACCCAGGTTCAAACCTAAGACACTTAACCCTAAGTTGCTCCAGGGTAATGCTGTAAATGTAAATGTAAATGTAATCTAAAAATATAATCCATTTAATCAGTTTTGTGTAATCAGTCTGCTGTCCCCCTCTAGCTATGGCTACCACCTTTCTTATCAGCCTAATTTCAGACCCGTGAGTGCCATATTAACCTGGCCCTTGGACTGCAGTGACTCTGTAACCGGAGTTCCGTTCTGGTGAATCTTTCTGTACTTTTCCCGGTGATATTAAGGCAGTTTTCATGTGCGCAATTTGATGCAGAGAAAAACTAATCCTTAAGATTTGTGTATTTAGACAAAGTTTGATGTTAGTCCATTATTCAAGCATGAGCAGAGTTAGCGTGCAGAGTCACTACATTAGTGAGCAGCAGTGTTTCCGTCTCTTTCGGGTACCTGATCTCCCCACGTTGGCACTAGGCTTCACAGCTGCCACTTCACGTTGTTTTAACTGCTTTGATGCTCCACAAATGTTGTTGGCATTGCAGTTCTTCTGTGAATGGAAGTTCTGGTCAATACCTAGTGAGCCCTCATCCTTTGCCTCATCATCGCCAATAACTACCAGCTCAGCCCGAATGGAACCTTCATAGCCCTGACCACAGTCATCCTTCATGTTCTGGTAGCCCATGAAGATCATGGTGATAGGTTCACATGGGTCTAGGGGCAAGTGTGGCTCCTGTTGATGGGCAGGGCATATTCCAAAGTTCCAGGGCCACTGTTCTGTGGGTTGGACAATTTCTTCCATTGGACAGTGTGAAGTATCACCATACATAAGCTCTGGGTGTGAAGGCAGGTCTTCTCTACGTGGCTTTGTGCTGTCTTGATGTGTTTTGCTGGGGGCAGACATGCTATCACAGTTGTTAGCCAAGACAGGCATGTGGTGCTTGGGTCTGTCCTTTTTCTTTTTCCTAGTAGCCTGTCGCAGCAGCTCCTCGACCTCTGCAGCCGTGAGCTCATCTACACCGTTAAGCCCCGGCCGGCTGGTGTCAGAGGGCAGGGCGTACACAGACTTTCGGCCGTCATCGTAAACTTTGACGCCCCGTTGCTGTAGCTCTTGAGGGGACACATTAGCTGTGGAGAGGACAGTGCTCTTCCCTGTGCGGAGGTCTTTCTCCGTGTTTATCTCCATGGCAAATAAGGCTGTTGGGATATATATAGAGAGAGTTAAACAATTACAAATGTAATTAGAAACAATAAAAACTAAATTTGTCCAAATACTTGGACAATTTCAGCTACATCTGCTTTAGGGTTGAATCAATAACAATTATATATAAACATTACTACCCAGGGGTTCAGCGTATGCAAAAAAAAAAAGCAATGGCTGCAATATAACAAAGAGTAAAAAAATTAAGGGTGTCTGAATACTTTCCATACCCACTGTACATTACTATTATAAAATAATCTGATGTTTGCTTCGCTCACCATGCTTTGGTTCATCCTTGCTGGACTGGCTTCGAATGCCTTGCTCCAGAAGTCTGAAGTCTGGAATATCTGGAACTACTGGGCAAACTGTGATAGGCTCTGTAACGGAAATGTAAGAACTTAGCATTGGGAGTGCTTGCTATTGCCACTTCTTGTATGTCTTCTGCAATAAAAAGAATACTGGAGGGAAGGAACTAACCACCCAAACATTATTCATTATTATGCTTTTCAAATAAAGTTTAAAATGAGCAGAGTCTAGGGGTGACTGATAGCGCTCACAAACATGACACAATATCAAAATTATTATCGAACCATTCTGATTTGTGAACTACAGCAGCACAAAAACATCCCCCCAAAAGGTTTAATGTTTAGTGTGTATCTGAAATTATTTTGAAATAGAACAATTTTACTATTACCATGTTTGAAGTCAGCATTTGCTGCCTGTGGGGAAGTACAAGTAAAATATGTTACACTTAATCAAATATGCTCATAAATAAAGGCAGAAAAGAGCTTATAATTGCATTATGGCCATGTAGCAATAAAAACTCACTTAATTTAGTGATTTAGAATATATTGAATTGCACAATAAATTACCTTAATTATGTCTTCTGGTGTTTTTTCAATTGCATTCAGCCTCTTCAGGATGAAGCCCTCATTTGCTGAGATGTTTAACTCTTCTCTCTCCAGAGCCTCAATCTCTTTCTCCATTCTATTAAATCAGACACTAAAAGTCAGAAAATTGTCTTATGGCTTATTCAGGCATTTGCAGCTGGGATGTATACTGGTAGAAAGAGGCTTGGGTTGCTGTCAGCGTAGAAATGCCCATGATTCATCTGCTCTGACCTGTCGTCATTGAAATGGCGTGTTCATGTCATATTAGCACATGCACACTACATAGCAGTACAGTGACATGGATCAACAGTCTGGTCATAAACTATAAAGTCTGCAGTCAGCAGATGAATAAATGTTTTTTGTTTCTCTAGGTCTTAAACTAAGACCAAAAACTTCACTAGAAGTATAATCACTTTTTCAGAAATATATTGCTTACTTCTTTATGTTACAAATGCAAGCTCACACACATACACACATCCAACATTACCGATGTATGTGACTCTGCAGACACCTGATGAGCTGAGACTCCTCCTTGGCCTGCTGGACCATCAGTTCTCTGTCTTTGGAACTGTGAGTGTTCAGGCCATCCAGAAGCCACTGTTCTTTCAGTGACTTTTTCTAAAACAAACACAGACACTGAGAACCTCCCCGTCAATCATCTTGCACTTTTCAGGCGCTTTGTGTTAGCATACTGAACGTCTGGTCATGTCATGGTAAAAGTTTGTCTTCTTGATGACAGAAATAAGAAGTCAAACCAAAATGGTTGGGTGGATAGTTAATATCTCCAAGATACAGCTAACTAGCAAAGAGACGTAGTTCATGTGACAAATGCACAATGCTATTAGGCAACAAAGAAGAAAGATTCTGACATGCTATACCTTCAAGTGCTGGAGCTTTAGTTTCTCTTTGTCAGTCTGAAGACGTTTTTGGACAATGTCCTCCTGGATCCTTCTCTTGTCCTGATATTAAAATCATTTTTAAAAGCATCAGGGTAAAGTTTCAGACACACAAACTAATGGTGTAGATGTTACCGACTAATAGAAAACTAAAGTGAAATTTAAAACAACCTACCCTGATGGCCTGAAGTCTCTTCTCTAAAAGATCTGCTTCCTCCATACTGACTCCACAAGCGACCTGTTAAGAGAAACCAAAACGAACGAAAGATGTAGGGCACATGCTCACCGTTGACATTAGACAAGATAACTCAGCTCTGATGCTGCCTGAGATCCAGTATCAGGGTGTCCCGGTGCTCTGTCCCGATGAGGACATGGAGGCCACTTGACTTATACACAGATTTAAGGGGAGGGGAGCATAGTCCACAGTAATCTCTGGTACGGATGCGGATCCAGAACACCCCGCAATGTCAGTCCATAACGTAGGGCTAAATTGGGCCCGGGCTGTTTGAAGCTCAGCTCCTGCACAAAGCGCAGCTTTGTGCATATTCAATAATTCAATATTCTTACACATTAACATCAGAACTTCCAGAACTCTCCCTTTCGATCTGTTCTAGTACCAGTTCATACAGAAGTTTCTTTAACGGTGTCAGGATGATTGTGGTTTGAGCAGAAAAACTTGTAGCTTGGATGGCTAGAACAATCCCACTCTGTATTGCCATCACTCTTAGTTGTGATTCCATGGTTGAGAGAGACTGGATGAGCAGAGAATCCTAGTGAGCTAGATAACAAGTCACAATTTAACCTCTGTGCAGGTTGAGCCAGCCAGTGATAAACTTGATGATTTGGCAGAACTCAGATGGGAAAATGGCCTTTATGCACGGAAATCTAAATGACCCTAATCATTTAAATGGTAGTGTACAGTATTGTAAATATTTTAACAATTTGGTGAGATTGTCCAAAAACCTGAATAAGCACAGCACTGAGATGTCCCCAGAGAGAAATGGCCTCTTCACCACTGAATCCCTTTACAATGGTTTGAATGAAACCAGAAAGTATGTTCATGAAAAATGTGATGGCCCTTGCCTCAGTAGCTAACTGTCCACGGACCGTCATCTGTCGGGTGCCATCTAGGACAGGACAGCACATCTGTGATATGCCTTTCCCTATTCCAGGAAACGTTAAGACAGACTCCAGACATCCTGTCTCTGTCCATTCATTCCTCTGTGTCATATATGCCTCCCTTCCACTGAGTCAGGGTGGCCAGGAACACCTGCTCCCCAACGTCCCTGCTCTCAGAGACAACTCGTCAACATTCGCAATTTCAGAATATTCATTGCACCTTCATATACACGTGGTTTAGCATGTTCTACTTTTTCATGAATGTCCTGAAAGTCACACATTTAACTTCTGTACCCTAAAGCCAGGGCCTGACTCAGGCTGTCTATCTGGAGAGAAATGTGTTGTGACCTGTGACTCTTCTGCTCAGTGCAGTATAATCTGAGTCTGGTATGCTGGACTGTTGTGTGTGTGTATATAGAGAAGGTGAAGCATACTGCTGCAGTGTCAGCAGAGAGTCACAAGAGACGTTTAGGAACAATCTATCTACAGGCAGAAGTAAATAAAGTATTTTTGAAGACATTTGGTATAATGAAGAAATTCTACAGCAAAATATAAAGTTACTACATGTTAAAATGACAGTTTAAAAAACTGCAGACCAGGGATCACCAACCCTTGTCAACCAGTCCTGCACAGTTTAGATCTTTCCATGTTCCACCACACATCATTCAACCCAAGAACTGAATGATAGCGAGTACAGAAAATCTGATTAATGAAGGTAACCACAGGGACAAGGGCCCTCCAGGACCAGGCTTGGTGACCCCTGCTATAGACTATATTAGCATGATGTGTGTATGTGTATATATATGTATATTTGTAAAGTATATATAGATACAGCATGTGCATGTTCAACTGCTCATCCCTTTCTAAGAAGGGTTTCTTTCATCTGATGAAAATTGTTTAATTTACTATATTTACTATATTGCTTTGTGTGGTTTTGTGAGCAGCTCCTGGTGGGAGGAGCAGCTCTAATCTCCTAATCTGATCACTGATCACCTCGGCAGCACTAAATCTCTCTTGGCATCTGCTTTACAATCATGCAGGAGCAAAACGGAGCAAGAATATTTGAACTACCGCATACATTTTAAAAATGATTTTACAACATTCACTGTGATAGAACATACATAAATAACATAACTAACCCCTCGCCTGCAGTTTTGTAAAACTAAAGCAGCCTGCTCACATGTACAATGGTTGACAGGAGTGTGCAGAACTAGACTGCACCGCATGGCAGTTCTTCTCTGACCAGGGCAAAAATAGCCCAGAGCTAAAAACAGACGAATAAACAAGCACGACAAGGTTCATACTGACCAGTGACAGGTAAAGGCTGAACTCGGTGGTCTGAGCTGACCTGCTGCGAGCGCGGCCATATGGTGAAAGCGCCGGGGTGACCCGGCCCCTTTTAATAATGACTGACAGGAGAAGGGGGCGTTTCCACGGCAAATAGCTCCTCCCACCCACATAGCCCCTCCCTTCTGGTCGTCTTTGCTTGACTGCGCGTTCAATTTAGGTAGGCTAATTAGTGCACTTTGTGTATTTGTTTTCAACAGAAAAAAACCCGCCACAAATCATCCTGTCCCGATCACGTGTCAGGCACGTCTGTGTGGTAGGTCTGACATGAGGGATCTGGTCCTCACTAGTGTGGGACATTCCATCCTCACTCACACTCTAATGAACAGAAACATGTGGAAGAGTCTGAGCTGCCTGTGGCGTGAGTACAGGGTGTGGATATGACCTAATAGAATTCCAGTTTAAAATGTGCGTGTGTGATTCATGACTCATCCGGTTTAATCTGGGTGGTTGTAGCCTAGTGGCTAACACACTTGCTTGTGAACCAGAAGACCCAGGTTCAAATCCCACTTACTAACATTATGTCCCTGAGTAAGACAGTTAACACTAAATTGCTCCAGGGGGACTGTCCTTGTCACTACTGATTGTAAGTCGCTCTGGATAAGGGCATCTAATAAATGTAAATATGATGTAAATGTAAATGTAAATCACTTGGCTCCATTGAATAACTCATGAGTCACGAATCTGAGGTCTCCATCGGATCCTTTGTGTCCTAACTACACCATGTCTAAATGGTAAACTCAATCACATACATACATCTTATAATCATTAAAGCATTAATTACTACCATAAAAGTTGCATAACCTGCAGTTACTTTGCACCATCTGAATCCGAATTGCTCACAGATGGGTTAGTGTTTCTAACCCGAGTCCATGCATCCTGCGGTTACCTTCCTCCACAGCTGAAAACGTGCAGCCTAATTTGAATCGCTCAAACCAGTAGGAATTTTTTAAGTGCTTCATTCTCCTCACAAGGCATTTTACTTTCTTTTAAAAGACTAACTTAAGTGTCCCACTCATCCGAATCAGTTTACTGAGTGACTCAAAGGGAGCCGGGTTCTGCCGAGTTAGACTACCGAAATTGACAACCTAACCTAACCCCTACACAATCGCCTATGAACCAGAACACCCAGGTTCAAATCCCATTTATGACCATTGTGTTCATGAGCATAACACTTAACTCTAAGTTGGTCCAGGGGGGCTGTGCCTGTAACTACTGATTGTAAGTCACTCTGGATAAGGGCGTCTAATAAATACCGTAAATTAAATAATGATGTAGTCAAACCTGGAACTCAATGGCTGGACCCACTGTCTATTTATCACTACATCAGTGAAGCCATGACTGTTGGACTTTTGCATATATCGTGGTGCAACGGTAGCATGTCTGAGGTGCCACTGAGCAAAGCACCGTCCCCACATACTGCTCCCCTATCGCCTGTCATGTCTGCTCACTGCTCACTCAGGGTGATGGGTTAAAAGCAGAGGACTCATTTTGGTGTGTGCACCATGTTCTGTGCTGCTGTGTATCACAATGACAATCAATTCACTTTTATGTTTCGACTGATGTAATGATTATCCTAGGAATTATAAAAGAACAGATCATGTTTTTTCTTTATTTTAGTGATCAGCCACCACATTAAAACCACCTCTCCAATATGACATCTCGTACTGCCAAAACAGCTCTTGGCATCCAAAATCATGCCCTGAAGTTGTGAGTTGTGGAGACAAATAAGTTGACAAACAAAGTGAAAATAAAGTTTGCGATACACAGCAGCACAGCACATGGTGCACACAGTGAAATTTGTTCACTGCATTTAACCCATTACCCTGAGTGAGCAGTGGGCAGCCATGACAGGTGCCTGGGGAGCAGTGTGTGGGGACGGTACTTTGCTCAGTGGCATCTCAGTGGCACCTTGGCCGATCGGGATTCTAATGAATCGGCAACCTTCTGATTACGGGGCCACTTCTTTAACAGCTAGGCCAGCACTGCCCCACAATTAAAAGGAAAACCGAGATCTCCATGTTTTTTAAAGGGTAGCAGGGTGTATGTTCCTTCTATGAGAGATTAATACCATAACCATGAAAAGGTGTATGTAGTCTGCAACACTCAATAACAGGTGTTGGTAGAGGTGAGTTTTGGTACTTTTGTAAATCTCCCAGATCACAAGGACCCAAATTTGTTCTCACAAGATAGTCAATGTTATTACTATAGCTGTCAGCCTTTAACCATATACCATTTATTTTTATATTCTTCTAGTAATATGATATTTTGTGTGTATTCATTTATTTATTCTATTAATCCCTTTTTTCTATGAAGTCATTTGCTCTTCAAATCTTGAACAAACCAAAGCTTTGAAAATAAAGGCGAGTTCCCTCTGCTGGTGGAATGAGGATTTTCTGAACTGTGCCTGATGCCAACAAATTCTTCATACTAGCAGCTTCAGGAATTAATAATTCAATTAAGGATTGCATCTCTACATGTAAATCTTTTGCTGATTCTAAATCCATTTGCAGCTTCTGTCTTTGGAATATGATAAACTGAAAATATCGAGGCCTTTTCCTATTGTGTGGTTAGATCTGTATGGTAACCATGGCAGCAGGGCTAAATTTAAGCATGATGTTTGATGGTTACAGGCTGACAAAATGCAGCTCTGTGGTATACAGCCATTTGCAGAGGAATTTGAATGTAAATGTTTTATGGCTTATTTTAAAAGCAAATTGTTATTTAAGAGATACGTTTTATATTCAAAAAAGCAATGCATTCAATAGCATGAGTGTGTCTGTACACATTAACATTAAAGCACATAAAAGTGTAAATAATAAAAGGTTTTCAGGAGTTGGTCGCTCTGAAGCTCTTGACATTAGATGTGACTTGACTGACCCAGTATTTGCAGGGCAGGTGGACAGACCTGACACACTTTGGCATGCACTGCGTCATGGACAATGCCTGGATGACCACGATATCACAAGTTATGTGTTCTGAGAAATAGACCATACTTTCACTAAAAAGAATTCTTTAATTTATGTCATGATGAAAGATGAAGTTCTTTACATATTCACCCTTACATAAAAACTGTATATTTTTCATGGATTCAGTGGGTTAAATTATGAATTCTGTGGTAGTTTCTTATGATCCGTGTCTGAAATGTGCACGCAGCTCAGCAGTCCTGCACACAGAGATGCATCAGGGCAGTTTATGATGCAGTGATGCATTGTTTGAGTTATTTATGTGTAAATCCTGTGGCAGCAAACATGTTAAAGAAGGAAAGTACTGCTTCACTGTCCTTCAAATCACATCTGTGGGTATTCTGCTGTTTGTGTTCTTTGACATGGTAACATGGCTATGGTGAATTTACAACCACAGGGTGGTGTTGTGGATCCCTCCAGAAGATTTTTTATTTCTACCCATTTATTTGGTCCCATTTTAACTCATTGCTTGGGGAAATATATCAACTGTCTGAAATATCTGTGTAAATACGTGGGCTCAGCAAGCATTGATAGTGCCAGAAAAGTGTTACTGTTATTCTGTCAAATTAGTAAAAAGTAAAATAAACACACAGTACAAATAGGCACAGAAAGAGATTGCTAGTATCTTTAATGCTAACTCTGAGTGCATAACCAGTGGGTCTAGGAGCCGTAAAGTAAAACTGCTAGCTTTGCCTAGAGTGATGCTTATGACATCTCCGTGCCACAGTTGCCATGGTGATTTTTTACTTGGGCATGTTATCTAGTGCCATGGAAATGGCCTAGAAAATATGCAGAGAACCTTGGAAGGTTAACATACTAGTAGAAGGTCTTATTTACAACCTGCTGCAGCAGTAATCATGAAGGAAACCAGCTACCGTGCCCATCTTAAAGAGTCACAAAATAAACAGTGTTTGAATGTGACGCCCTGGAGAAGAGAGCTGCTTAATAGCTGTGCTTGCCTCAGTTTTGTGAGTGCAGCAGCTGGGAGTCAGCAGGAAATGAGAGGGAAGATGATGGCGAGACCTTATGAGTCTAAGTAATTTGCAGCCTGACCTCTGAGCAGAAGTGTAGCCCGTTGTGCAGTTTCACACTGCAACATTAGAAGGAATACACATTTCTTGTGTTTCATCACTAATGAATTTATCATCCATCCATCCATCAAATGTGAACATGCAGAACAGCAGGTAAAATAAGAAAAATAACAGAACGAGGAGGGAAAACAGCAAGGATACATTTATACTAATAATCATATATGAAAACTTTCAAGGTAATCAGGGAGCACAAGACAGAAAACACAAAACCCAGTCTGGGAAACTAAACTGGAGGACCTGGAAATTTTAGGATTGTAAGGTAAGATAAGAAGAACTTTATTTATCCCGAGGGAAATTCTTTTGTTGACAACATGCTCAATGCAGTAGGTGTACACATGTACAGATGTGACATTTATGTGTAAGAGCCATGATCTGATGCTAACCAGAGAGTTGAGAGTGGAGAAGACCACAGTCGACAAGTTGGGGGTGATGATAGCAACCACCCACAATCCACCCACTCTGCATCTGAGCACACTTCAGAAGGCCTTTGGGAATTTCTTCTGGGGGCAGCTAGCACTGGCTTCCCCCTGCACTCCTCCATCTGCTGGTGGCAGAGGGATGGGGAAGAACCTGCTGGACGACGTAGATGCTGAAGTGGCAACCACAGGGCTGTAGTCTTCTTAGAAGCTGCCATATATCACATTACATTTACATACAGCATTTATCAGACACTCTTATCTGTCCCTGTATCTGTCCCTGTCACTCCTGACTTACAATCAGGGACTTACAATCGGGACAGTCCCCCTGGAGCAATTCAGAGTTAAGTGTCTTGCTCAGGGACACAATGGTAGTAAGTGGGATTTGAATCTGGGTCTTCTGGTGTATAGGCGAGTGTGTTACCCACTAGGCTACTACCACCCTTTAGGTAGGGGTCAGGGGTTCCTGCCTGGTACCAAACCGAGGACCTTTTGCTTATTTACATTAAAGCGTTAAGTGGTTGTGGTAAATGCTAAAACTGAGACATATTAAGAGTAACTAGTACAATAATAAAATGTTATTACTGGGTAATGAAGAGGAATTATGGTTCATGACGACGACAAATGGGTGCTTACGGTTGTGAATGCTAGGTTACTATAACGTTACAATGACTGTCAAAACCTCTTTGTTTGAGTGGGAATCTATGTTGCATGGCTTGTTAACATATTTTGTGATGATACAGTAGTTGATGTTCCCTGTCCAGCTTTTATTTACTACACTCAACAAGTTTTTTGATTTTTGGTAATGAAATGACGCAGACATTAGATTTGCAGCATACTGGAAAAAGGTCTTGTCCAGTGCAGATAAGGCCAATTTGAAAGTGTTTATACTTTCATTTAGGTCCCTGGTTTTTAATTTTTTCAGAGATCATGTTTATATTTGGAGCTGTGCATTTTCTTTATAGAACAAATTAAGACGTTCATCTGGAAGAGCAGATTGGAAGAGGAGAATGGGAGAATTCTGAATCGGTCATAACGCTCAGAGCCGCTCAGAACTGACAATTTTAATTTAAATGTCATTAACTCTTAACTGTTGCCACTCTCTCGCCCCCTCCCTCACTGGCATTCAATGCCACTCTCTCTCAGGCAACCCCTTTTTCTCTCTCACTGGCATTCAATGTCACCCCCTCCCTCTCTCTTGATGTCTCTCTCGTGATTGGTCTAGAGTTACCATGGTAACCTGGCTATGATAGCAAACCCACACTACTTTGCTCTGCAGACTTAATGTGTTTCTGTGTTTAACTAGGACACAGCCGAAAGAGTGGAGATTCTGGTTCCAGTTCATATAATCTTTGTACTTCCTTAAAGATTATCTACACTTTGGTATACTCGGTTCACTAATGAAAGAAAACCTGTGCCTTTAAGAGGCTCAGTAATTGTTACAATTACCTGAACAGACTGAATTCTGATGGTCTGACAAGAAACAAATATTATTTTTGAAATAAAATGTTTTAAAAAACACACTCAAATACTTTATCTTTCTTTCCAAATATAATTGTCTACTCACTTGCTCAGTTAACCTTTCTTCAGAACTGCACACACACTCACACAAGTCCTGACTAACTTTTTTTCCTAACCTAACTGGGCATTTTAATGTGGACAATTAATGTGTTGAATCCTTGACTTTTTAAACTTATACATAGAAATGTCATTTATGAAATTGATCAAACAAATGTCTAAACAGTGTGAATTTGTATCCGAACATGAAATTCCCCCTTATATGACTGTAAGGAGAGGCCAACACCTCTCACAGAATTTCAGGTCATACTGAAAAAAGCAAACTAAAATCAAACAGAAATGCAAGTAGAGCAAGGGTCATCTGTTTTTGGTATGCTCTTACCCACCTCTCTCTTAGTCCCTGCTTCCCTTCAGGACATATATCTTCACTTCAAGTGCATTTCTATTCTGTGATGTCTTTCCTTTTATTCCTGCCCTCCTTTTTCTGTCCTCTGATTGTATTCTTCCTCTTCACAGACCCCCTGTTCTGCAGAGAGGCTCCTTAAGATGATGAGCGCAGACTAAATTTGGGTCAAATCTGTAACCCACTAAAGATCTGCAGTTTGCCTTCATTAACACATTGATCATTGGCATGAACTGAAGCCAGGTCGCTTTGTTCTCTATTTGCAATTCAACTATGTGCCTGAATGACATTCATGATGAATGATGAACTGCAGGGATGGGAGGAGGAAACATCCTGGGGGTAAAATGAGAGGAGGACATGAATTGTACACTGTCACACTGGTCAGGAATATCATTATCATGTATAAATGTATTACAGTTGCAGTCCCTCAGACAGTTTTCTTCAATCTGGTGGGACACCAAATATCAAGTGCAGGAATATGACTCAGTTATTTACAATGTGTATGACAGACACGGGGGCGAGGGCTCTCTTGGAGGGAGGAGAAGGATGTGACTGCTGAGGAGGTGGAAGTTCTGTTGCTGGTTACTCAGATGAAGCACTCCATATTAACCGTGCTGAGAAAAGCATGCTGAGGGAATTAATACTAAACACTTCACATACTGCTCATTGCACAGAAAGAATTGTGGTCATACACACCACAATTATAGAAAAGCATACTTCATCATCACAAGCATGTTTTAAAGGGAACACTTTATAAACTCCTAGTCTCCTAGTAAAATATTTCCTTTACATGGTTCTGCAAAAATCTTGCAAAAGCCAGTCAAAAGCCATTTGTGCACTGAAGTAAAATGTGAACCAGAGGAGGGAACAGTATCTGTAAAGACAATATAAACTTAAAATTGACATTGGAATAAACACTGTTTATTCAAGTCATGTGACTGAGTGGACTGTGTTTTGCACGGATTTATACAGTTGAACACCAGTTGAAAATCCAGCCCAAAAAATATTTCCCTCATTCCAGGCCACACAAAACACTCACAATTTACCAGAAATGGAGGCAAGCTAGGCAAGGAAATTTTCTAAATAAAGAAATGACATCAGCCAGGTATAATGAGATGTCCAGCAAGTCCCAACAAATGACTTTATAAATTACTATCATACATTACAAAATAATAATATGTGGCCCATTTATTGAACATTCTGATTATGTGTGACCTTGCCTTTTCCAAAATGTACTTATGCAGTAGCTTATGCAGTACTATTTAGCAAGTTGAATTATTGGAATTAAATCCTCAAAGCCTGACAGCACACACACAGGTATATGTTAAACAGGTTCGCAGCACATGTTAAGTACATAACTGTGTAAAAACTGTCAGTTGCACAATCCTAAAAACACAGCATCTCAATTAAAATAGAGTTAGAAAATATCAATATATTCCTAATAATAATTATAATAAGCAATGGTTACATCTAAACAATGCCAGCACAGCTTTACATAAGTATTTACATAGCAAAAATATCTCCATCTTTCCCTACTAACATCATACAATGTAGCTGATTTTGCAAATGATCAACATATACAAGTTGTTGCAAAAAAGTTACACCCATAAACGTCATGATTATACTATACTATACATGATTATTATATTAATTTTAAATGCATATAAAACCCCATATCTGATCCAAACCCCCCTCCCCACTAAATGGTAAAGTTTTTTTCAGTTGAAGCTTTGAAAAGGTTGAAGCTTTGAAAAAAGCAAAATCACAACGGCACTGAAAATCAGTTTGCTTGAAAAAAAGAAAAAATTGTGCTTATCAAACATTTAAAAGTACCCCAAAAGAAAAAGGTACATTTACACATTCAGGATTTTTTTTTTTTAGTCAATTGAGTCAAAGGCAACTTCTCAACTTACCTTGGCCACAGATGGCATGGTTCTCAACTCTATTACTGTGGCTGGCTCTCTCATAGGAGCAAACAAGGCCATTAGCAGGTCAAAAGGGGCGGGGCTTGAGATGGAGGGTGTGGTCACTCCTTAAATGTCAGGGTGGGTGGTGGGGTGGGGGAGGGCCCTTTGAAAAACATGTTCCGGCTGTTGTCGGGGCTGCTCCCGCGCTCTGGCAACAGGATGATGTTGGCTTTGCGCCTGAGTGTTGAGTCCCGACTGGAGGCGATGGAGAGTGTCTCAGACGCAGCCTCACTGCCGGCCCCATCACCCTGCACTGGAGTCACGCGGATGGTCGTGATGCCCTGGTGATGGTGGTGGTGATAGTACGGGTGGTGGAATGGGTGGACCGGCTCACCTGAGCTCATGTCCGGCAGACTCCGCTTTCCGTTGACAGAGCCATAGCCGTCCTTCAGTGACTCGCAGCTTTCTGATTCGCGGTTTAAATCATTGAGTTCGAAGGTCTGCCGGATGCTGCCTCGCTGTTCTGGCGGCTTCCAGCGCCATGAGCCACCACCGTCTGTGGAGGGTGGTTTCACCACGGGACGACTGCCATTGCTGCTGTTCTCAGGATGAGCCTCCACTCTCACAATTCCTGCGCCGGGCTCCTGGTCCATGAGGGCCTTGTAACGTATGGAGCCGGTGCAGCTGACTGTGCTCGCCTCACTCTTGGGGCTGCCATGGTGTAGCAGGCCCTGTTGCTTAGACATGGCAATAACCTGCATGATGCGCGGCTGGCTGTTGGTCCTGGTCTTCTCTGCCACCTTGATCCACTTGGAGCGGGTAGCTCCACCCCCATCACTCACATCCCCATCATCATCAGTGGCTGGCGGGCTCGCAGGGCTCTCCTGTGCCACCTCCTCTGGGATGTGAACCAACTGGGAGGAGCCAGGTCTTGACTGGATGGAGACCCTGGCACCGCCTGCGATTCCGCTGCTTCCCCCACTGTTGATATGGTTGGGCAGGGGAATCGCCCCGGGTGGAAGCTTCACGAAGGCGGCCGGCAGGGCGGGCGGAGGCCCTCCTCCTCGCAGCTCTCCGTCCAAGCCCACGGCCGACGGCTCTGAACTGCAGCGCAGCTCCATGTTTCGATGTGGTGATATGCGGCCCGTGACCTCGGGCTCTAGAACGTGCAGCGAGAACTTCCGGTTCTCGTTCCTGCTCTTCCACTGCGACAGCAGCTGCTTTGAGCGGGCAGAGTCCATGGAGGCGTGAATGGAGGCATGGCGCCGCGAGGTGGCCACCGCGGCTGCGGCTGCCGCCGAAACCTCCTCTAGCCCTGCCGTGCTGTGCACTCGTGGAAGAGTGTTACTGAAGGTCACTAGGCTACCATCCTTGCCAAAAAGTGGGCTAGACGGACTGATGCACTCCACATCTGCACTTGCCCGTTTCAGGCTGTTGAGAGAGCTGGCCTCGCGATAGATGGGCTTGGGTCTGCTCAGAAGACTCTCTGAGCGTGAAAGTCTTCCAGTGGCCGCACTGTCCCCTATAACAGTGAGGCTCTTTGGTGCCGGTGGGCGAAGTTGGGTACGTGCTGCTTCCTGGCTGACATTTGGCAGGGTGCACAGGGGCTCACGCAGGGAGGGAACAGGCTTGGCTTGAGGCTGTCGGGATGTATCTTGACTGGGCTGGAAATTACTCACAGCGTATACACCCTTACGAGGAGAAATATGGAGAAATAAGTTTATTAACATCCATCCATCTTTACATCTGACATAAATATAAATATATGTGTTGGTTAAGTACTGATTTAGAAATTTAGAAATTTTGCCAAGATGGCAAGAAAATCAATCAAAGCAATACATGTACGTCCATTTATTTTTAAGCATGCAATGGTTACAACTAAGAAATAACATATTAAAATGAGTTGAATAAAACTCAAACTTTTCACAGTAGGTAAAACTTTTTTGTTGGTACTCACAAGATATGCAGCTATGCCACCTCCAATAAGGAAGCCACAGTATACATCAATGGCATGGTTTTTGAACTGGATGATGCGTGTCAGGCCACAAATGATGGCACAGATGACAAAGGAGAAGACCAGAAGTGGCTTCAAGAGCTTTGATGAGTCCGTGAGAGTAGCATTGAAGTACATCTGTAGAGAAACATTTTTTTTTTTTCAATTCTTTTGTGAAATTGATTCCTTTCTCCATTAAGCTCTACTCAGAGGTTTAAAACCCATTTTTATAAGGCGTTGTTTGAATATATCCTTAGACCAGTAATTAGGTTTGCACCTAAACCCTGCAGGATGGTAGATCAGCGGAATAAGGCTCAGGACTATAATTATCTGAATTGTAGTTTCTATACAGGGATCTGCTGTAGCCCCACACTTACAGAGACATACACGGCTGCAAAGGCTGCCAGTGTGGCATGCTGGGATGGAAAAGACTTCCTGAAAAATAGAAAGGGGGGAGGGAGACAGAGATAAAATTAAACCCTAGTGGGAAGCAATCTAATAATCTGTAGTCCCCTACTGCAAAAAAACGAAAGGGCAGACTCTGTTTCTGCAGAATACAGAGGCTGCAATTATCTCCAAAAATGCAACTCTCCTTCCTTTCTCGGTAAAGAAACCAGAGAACATAGCAGCAGACACTGAGAGTGGCAGCAGGCAAACAGAGGTGTGTGGGTGGGTTGTAAAGCATCGTCTGCTATGAACTTCATGTGGGCAGTGTTCGTTCAAGCCCTTTCAGCTCTATTAATCCACTGCCAATACACACTGAGCACACACACATATACTCAGCCACGTTCAAGCACACAAATTTGTGTATGTGTCCAGCATTCTAGATAGTGATAGAATTCTCAATTTGCTAATGTGACAAGCATACATTACCAAAATTGAACAGAACCAACTTATTTAAAAAAAAACATCTTAAATATAACCACTTCATTGAAAATAATGTAAAAAATTAATAATTGAAATACAAGTCAAATAATTTTACCAAAAACTTACTATAACAGGTACAGATGGAACAGGAGTCAATTTTTCATAAAAAACATCTAGTAAGAAAGTGAGTAGCTAGTTTGGAATTATTAATGCAGAACCAAAGAAAGTGTCTGACAAAATGTTTCCTTTTTAATCAGGTTTTGGATGAACTGTCTGACCTGCCAGCGGTGATGATGGACGTGTCAGAGCCGGAGCAGATGTCCTCCATGATGAAGATGCTGTCGTCGCAGCTTGTGTTGAGGGTGGTGTAGTTGGGTTTGCACACAGTGAGGAAGTAGGGGGTGTGATAACCTGTGGAAAGCTGGATGATGTCTGTGATGAGAGCAGTGATGCAGAGACCAAACACATGGACTCCTGCCAGGGGACAGAGGACATTGCTTTAGTTATTGGTTATTGTGATTTTTAAGTCAACATGCAGATCAATTTGGACTATTCAGTGCATGTTAATAAAATGATAAGACTGGATTGGATTGTAGTGTCTGAGCATATAGCTAGTTGGCAGACAAATGCTGCAAAAAGTATGTTTTTGCATTAATAGAAATTACTGACTACGAATATAATAGCAGCTGATGTGATACAGGTTGCCATAACCACTCCTGAACAAAAACTTCAGATCAGGGGAAAATGCCAAGTATCCGCATTTCATGCAGTTTGATTGTAACCAGGTTGGATGTAGAGGTTCAAAAGAAGGAACTGAAGGAACAGACAAAATAGGCAATTTATTGAAAATAGTCAAACAGGCTGTTGAAAACTGATCAAAATTTTAAGACCAAAAACTAAAATAGCCAAAACCCAGATGCAGTAGTTGAGTACAGTAGTTCTTGTAGATGCAGTTCTTGTAGATGCTTGATGCAAGTATTTTTCCAGGAGGTTGGTGGAAATGTTGCTCCATGTGTGGAAGATGAAGGACATCTATGGACTGTAACTGATGTCCATTTTTTTGTCATCAAACCTCAAACATTCTCAATGGAATTTAGATCAGGATGGGGGACAACAGTGTTGTGACCTACAGCATTGTGACCTACAGCATTGTTCTGAAAGTGAAGTGATTGTCACATGTGATACACAGCAGCACAGCACACGGTGCACACAGTGAAATTTGTCCTCTGCAACTCATCACCCTTGGTGAACAGTGGGCAGCCATGACAGGCGCCCGGAGAGCAGTGTGTGGGGACGGTGCTTTGCTCAGTGGCACCTCAGTGGCACCTTGGCAGATCAGGATTCGAACCGGCAACCTTCTGATTACGGGGCCGCTTCCTTAACCTTTAGGTTACCAATGCCCCACCCCACTGTTGAAAGATCCAGTCATCACCATGCAGATGAGGGCCCTCAATCAGGAGGGATGCCTGATGCAACATCTCTACATAGCCTGCCGCCGTTTGAGCCTCCTCCACTTTGCCATGTAGAAAACATCTCCGCTGCAAGAGGCCTTGCTTGTGCGGCTCAACAAACCTGCCACGTTCAAAGACAGCGAGCCTTTTTGCCATTGAGCGGTCATGACAGCATGTATGCCTGACAGAAAATGACATGAAAGACAGGTTTTTGTAAAGATTCTCCCTGTTTTGGCTATGGTCTTAAATTTTTCACGAACAGTCTGTTTGACTTTTTTTAATATGCTTTTTAAATAAATGATCTTCTCTCTTTTATTGTGTTTGTTCTTTTTGCATTCTGAACCTCTGCTTACAACAATCCATCAGTGTAAAATGTGAATACTAATTTTCCCTAGTCTAAAGGCTTTGTTCAGTGCATATAGAGCTAATTTCAGAAAAATTGAAAACAAATGTTCCAATGGCAGATGTGACTAAGCACCACATATTACTAATCAGAAATCGCATAATGGAAAGAGAGAACAGAAGCACAGTCATGAAAACTCACCAATAAACCTGACAGCTCGACGTATGTATGAGTTGAAATTGCAACCGGCAGCATTTATACTGGCCTCTGTTTTAATGGCAATGTTTCTCCTGGCCAGGCAGCAGTAGAGGATCCCTTCCCCAATCATAATCTGCAGGAAGATTTTTCACACATTCTCAGGAAGGTTTAAAATGGTGCTGTGAGAGCTCTTTTATTTTAGAAAATATTAGTGGCTGCTTAAAGCCCCATTTTATTAAAACGTTATTAATATAATGATGTTTTTTCTGAAGAATGTCTATGTTCTACGCAGTTGCATGGAAATATGCTATATATCATGTTCCATATTTGAGTTTTAGTGCATTTTTAGATCACTGAGTCTTCCTGGATCAGGAAGAGCTGACTTCTCTATGTCCCTGGTTCAGACATAATAATCATGGATATAAAAGAGTCTGTCTGCTGATTCAGCAACATCAGAATAGTCTATATCAGTAGTTCTCAAACCAACATTACGACCAGCATTAAATGTTGACAACAATCTGAGAGACTCTGGGAATACCACTAGGAGTTGGAGTACAATCAGTTTGAAAACCAAGAGTCTTTATTATGGTTCAAGTGTCCCGTGATAAATTCTGACAGTGTTGATGGAAAGTGAGTGAGTAAGTGGGTCTATTATTTCAGAGACAATTTCAGGACATAGAAACACAGACCTTATTTATGAATCAGTACACTTCATGGTCATTAATCTAATGAAAGTGAAATAGATTGTCATTGTGAAACAATGACATGTGTCCTCTGCTTATAGCCCATCACCCATGGTGAGCAGTGGGCAGCCATGCGGACACACAGTGTGGGTAAGCATAGTGCGTGATGTGGAGCGTCTTTAACACGTGATAAAAATGTACCACCACCTGTGCCCATCCCAGCACCAACACATGGACAGGACATAACACTTAATAGTGGGCACAGTAACATTTCCGAAGGACAGCTGGGGTGGCCACAGATATCCCCACAGACACCTATGAGTTAACTGAAGGAATCAATACTTTTTAAACACTGTGTACAGGGGGTGTAATGTGAACAAATGTACATTTTTTACAAAATTAATTCATTTCTCCCATTTTCATTTTACATGAACATTTAACCACATTTTTTCCTGTTAAAAGAAGAGATGTGGCATACTGTCTAGATTGCTGTGGATATAACACAATTTTAAATAGGGCGTAATAGTGAAAGTGACGTGATTGTGATGCCCTACAAGAACAGCACATGGTGACAGATTGAAATGTGTCCTCTCCATTTAACCCATCAACCTTAGTGAACAGTGGGCATCCATGAAAGTGTATGGGGACGATACCTTGGTCTGTGGCAGTACCATCATGGCAGTTCGTGATTGGAACCAGCAACCTTCCCATTACAAGTCCACTTCCTTACCCGCTAGGCCACCACTGACCAATAAAGCTCATTTTGTTAAACAAGCTAGTATGTTAAGGTAAAAGTTACACATGTTACAATTGCTACCTTTAGGTTAATCATCCTGTAGGAACAAATAAAACTCAAGCTAGGCTTAGACACATATTTCTGACTCCCACCCTAGACCTTAAACCATAAGGACGGGTTACCAATCAACCAACCATCTCCCCAATACTTCTAGGATGCTAAGCAGTATCCCAGGCATCATAATAGAGCATGGGAGCAGAACAACTGATCCCCATGGTAACAGCAGAAATGGTTCTTTATGGTACTACAGGGATAGTAATGAAATGGAACGTAACACAGTGGTAATAGTAGTGAAAATAATGGACGTGTTCCTTATGAAATTGAAATTGGACATGCTTATGAAATTGATATAGAAATTATAAAATCAACCATAAAACTAAACATATTTCTTCACAAAGCCTGTTTAAAAAGTGTGCTTCCCTCTCTAACTGTCTCTGTTTTAAATGAGAAATCAGTCATTAGTATAAATTTCACATTAGTATTACTAATAACATCGAGAAGACAAGGCTATTTTAGTTATTTAAATAGTTTTTTGTTATTTCTGTAACTCATCTGTATTTATTTCTGGTTACAATGCTTTAAATATCTATCAGTGTTTATGGGAAAAAAAAAGTCTTATATATGATCGAGAAAAATGTTACTTCTGCTTTCTTGGAAAGAGTGGGTGTTCTGTTTCCTTCTCGTCCTACACAATCTTCTTCAGTAATGTTATCCCCAACCCTCTGACTGATTTCACCCAACCGCTGGGTTTCAGAAAGCTGTAGTCCACTATCTAATTTAATTCCCTGAAGTATTATTTTCTCTATCCTCACTTCTTTTTCACATCCTAACCACCCCTGGGATGGAATATTCTTTTGGCTCTCCAGATCACTGAATCAGTGTTTGTGAGGCAGTGAAGCAAACAAGACTGACCGTTGCTGTGGGGCCAGCGAAGGCCAAACTGAACAGCATCAGGAATGGGATGACCTCTTGAGTAGGCTCGATGAAGGGCATGCTCAGACTACGGTCATTGCAGCTGAAGCCAGAGTGCACTGGCTTGAACAAGTCTGTGAGCTCCAGAAAGTACAGGCTGACCACTGAGGAGACCAGGATTGGCAGCTGTAAAAGGGGGCAAAAAAAACAGAGGAACAGCTAAAAAATCCACATCATATTGAGATTTCCTATAGTTTGCGATGACACTCTGGATTTTTTTAAGACTCAGTACAACCATAATCTTATTACTGAAGTACTACTTTCTGGAGCACTAATTACATTTGCTTTTGTTTAATTACTGCAGATGTTAATGTTTCAACTGCCAGCATGTTAACTACCTTCAAATGCCTTCTAATTTCACCAACACCCATGTCAGACATCATAAGAGTCATGGAAAACAATTCACTCTGACCCAAATAATTTAACCATGTCTGGGTTCGGCATCACTATTCAGCAATACAAACTGACTACCTGAACGAAAACACCTTTCCATCAACTGATTTGCTTTTTTCTTTCCTGATGGCACAGGCACATTCAAAATGTGATTATGCCAGGATTAATTGGGCTCTAATCAAGAGAGGATGGTTCAGGAAGGATGAAATGTCATTTTCACACAAGGATTGGTCACCATAGAGGTCCAACCTTAAGATCATTGAGAATATTTGGGATCTTTAGTGTACATGAAAATATTTTGGGCATCCTATTACAAATTCTTCACAAATAACAGCATATTCTACTTTTAAAGCCCTATTGACACAAAATCTGAAAATGCACATAGTAAAATGTGTATTTATGTGTTACACACACTGTACCATTTAAGCATTATGTCCAGATGTGAAACAACATTGAAATTAAGTGGTCATAATTCTGAATCAATATTACATACTAAATTATGCATAAAAACCATAACATAACACAAGTTGTTTAACATAAGTTACAGCCTTTGCAAGCTATAAAAAGTCATTGCACATGCCTCCTCAATTTACGTGGACATGATACCCTTGTGGCTTGTGGTTGGAAGGCACTATCTGCTCTCCACCTACTGACAGGATTTTTGAGTGAGGAACATGGCAGCGTGGATTCTCTACATATTTCAGGTGGCTCATAAAATTATCTTTGGGCTTTCATAGAGTTGTACAAACTAAGCCTGTGCTATCCTTGTTCCTGTTCAAAACCATGCCACCCAAATGTTTCAGTGTTACTGCAGCCTCAGGTACATTCCTGTGTTCTTTTATGTCGGTGGTGGATATTGGTAGATGATATTGAAGTGTAAGTATACATCAGTAACTTCCCACGATTTGGGAAGTCAAATTGCAATTACAGAGATCAATATTGCAGATTACAGAGATCAAAACTCCAAAATCTGTCCATACCTGAAAATGTAATTTTCACAATACTGGGGTGTGGTGTTTGGATAAAAGCATGTGAAAAGTAATAAATAACCCCCCTGCAATAATAAATTATCTGTATTTATTTTGCCCACCACCTGCCATAAAAGAACAGGAGATATTATATGTTGTATATGTGGTGTTTTGGACTGCAGTCTTTGGCCCTAGAGCCCCAAGTTCTCCCTAGGTTAGAACTGTAAACGGGCGTAACAACGAACTGACGCAAGAAGTACAGCTTTATAAAAGCCCGGTTGTCTTTGTCTGAGATACGAGCCCTAGACTCAACATAATTGCCAGAGAATAGCCTCCGTTTCATCTCCCAAGCATCCTTTTTCGCATTTCTCTCACGATAATTAAAACGCATCTGTGGAGGACAGCAGTGGTGGAGATTTATTAATTAAATTAACATTTCATAAAAAAATTACATTTAATAAATCTAATTTACAACATGTGAAACACATGTGAAACACTTTACCAATCATCATTGGGACAGTGGTGGCCTAGCGGTCAAGGAAGCGGCCCCGTAATCAGAAGGTTGCCGGTTCGTTCGAATCCCGATCCGCCAAGGTGCCACTGAGTAAAGCACCGTCCCCACACACTGCTCCCTGGGCGCCTGTCATGGCTGCCCGCTGCTCATGGGTTAAATGCAGAGGAAAATTTCACTGTGTGCACCGTGTGCTGCGCTGCTGTGCATCACATGTGACAATCACTTCACTTCACTTTATACGTATTCCGACTGCAGTCTGGAATACGTCAGGAACAGTTAACAGACTGAGGTGAGACTGAGCAGTCAGTCGCAATTTAGTCGGTTGGTAAACTTCAAGAGAATGAAAGTTAATGTGTTGTTGCTTCAGTCCAAGTACTCATAATATAAATTACAGAATTTTGCATTCAGGTAATCACACAATCCACTGAAGCTCTCATGCAGAAGAAATGCTGACCCTGCGCTCCATGACACAGCACGAGTCATAGTTTCTGAACCAATATCTGTACTGGGCAACAGAATGAAAGTGAAAGTGATTGTCATTTCGATGCCCAACAAGCACAGCACACGGTGCACATAATGGTGCCCTCTGCCATGAAAGGCTCCCGGGGAACAGTGTGTGGGGACGGTACTTTGCACAGTGGCACCTTCTGAGTGGCACCTTCTGATCACCTTCCGGGTCCACTTCCTTACCCGCTAGGCCACCACTGCCCACTCTGCAGTTATGGGTCGCCACAGTGAGCCACATGCTTGTGTTTCCTTCCTCCTTCTCCTTAGTCATTACAATAATGTAGTGTGTAAGACATGTTTATTGTGACATCTGAAAAGAGGACACAAAAACCTGGTGACAGATTGAGGAAGTACAGCTGAAGGGGGTGGCGAAAAAGAACTGGGATAGTCAGAGAGATGAAATAAGTACAAGCAGATGGTTGATCAGGTGAAGTTAGAGGTTGTGCAGGCTAAAGCTCAGGCATGTGGTGAGTTTTATGGACATTAAGGGCAGAAAAGCGACTATGCAGTGGGACAGAGCTGGGAAAGATGTGCAGCAGGTTAGGAGGATAAAGTAAAACTATGGAAATGTCTTCACAAGCAGATGGAAAGAGACGTTTGATGTGCTGATAAATGAAAAAAATGAGAGAGAGAGAAAAGTTGGAAGAGGTTTAGATCCAGGAGGTCAAAACATAGCAAAGAGAGAGTAAGGACAGCTATGAGGAATAATGCTGTTGGTCCATGTAACATCTTTGTGGAAGCAGAAAGGTGTATCGTGGACAAGAAACATACAGGAAAATGTATAACATACTACAAGTGATATCAGTCAAGGAAACTAGACACATGAAAGACATGGAACACCAAGGAAACCTGGCCTGGCGTGTCGGGCAATGTTCGGGTCATGACAAATTCAAATTGACTAAATGGCCAATGGTATGATCACCACACATGTGCAAAATAGATTGTTAAAACATGCATGCCTGAATTTAAGAACATTGTCTCCAGGGGGACTGTACCTGTCACTTCTGGTTGTAAGTCTGGTAAATTGCACAGCTTACACCTTTTTTTAATTTTTATATTTCTCTGTGCTAAAGCAGCAACCAACATGAAACTCTTTCAAAAATCTTACTATGTTAATATCCTGAGGAGTTTATCGTTCTAATTCATTTACATTTACATTTACAGCATTTTCCAGAGCGACTTACAATCAGTAGTTACAGGGACAGTCCCCCCTGGAGCAACTTAGGGTTAAGTGTCTTACTCAGCGATACAATGGTAGTAAGTGGGATTTGAACCTGGGTCTTCACAGGCGAGTGTGTTACCCGCTAGGCTACTACCACCCTTTCACCCATGCCATTTATCTTTAAACTTACTAAACAGTGAATAACCAGCATCCATAATGAAGTAATACTGGAAATTTACTGTTGCTGATGTAAACACATGTATGCACACACCCATGACACCCACATGTATGCACACCTCTGCAAACACAGAGCCACCCACAGAACATTTACACAAGCTGACAGCAGACGTCAACTGTCTTTGATCTATTAATATACAGACTACCTTATTAATCTGAATATTGATTACATTTATTCATAATGTTATAGCACAACTTTATGGGATGAAAACATTTAATAGAGACATGGTAGATATGAAAAAATGTCCCACAGGTTTCAAAGATTGGTTGTAAAATGTGATGTAAAATATGATTGAACATGCAGTTTGTTACCCAGACAAAATAAAAACACGTCCAAACATCATGTACTGAGGAAAAACGTTTTGTTTATGGGACCTGTGAGAATGGGGTTTCAGGAATTAATGTTGCGAAATAAACATGCCAAGTTCATGATGGCCAGAGCACAAGGTCTACCCCCTAGTGGAAGAATCAGACTTCAGACCACAGCCATGAACTTGACTCGTTTGGGGATCCAACAACAGCGACATAGCAGTGCAGAACTTTTTATTGCAGTTTAAAAAAACAATATGTTTATAGGTCTTACCAAACTGATTTCATCCACGATCGAAGGGAGGGGGGGGGGGGGGGTCAGTTATTTATTACCATCGTTCACTCCCGCTTATAGATGGACCCGTCTGGTGAATATATCAGCAGATAAAACACACATTTCAATCGGATGGAACACTCATGTGCATTAAGGATATAAACCGAGGCTTTCTGAAAGAACAAAAATCGTTTTCGGTGGCCACGTACGCGGCGCCGTGACACGCGTGCACGTGCACAGGTGACCGAGAACAAAATCCCACGATCGGTGCCCACCCTCAGCCTGGCACGTTTACCCACCTCGACAAAATAGAAGCAGGGTAGCAACGTAACGCTGTCTTTGGTCATCTGTCCTTTCAGCCGCTCTTTCGCAGACATTTTGATTCCTTCTCGATTCCTTTTCTTTTCCTTTTTTATTTAAAAGTTAATTGTATATGCGCGCCTCCGCTGATCCTCCAGAAGGAAATAAAACGCAATATAATAAAATCGCGCCTGCTACGATGTCACCGTCTCCATCGGAGAGGGTCTGGAGGGGGTTTGCGGCAGCAGAGGCTGCTGCAGCAGCAGCGGAAAGCGCGATGGGGTTCTTTTACCCGCCGATTCCACCCGCACCCCGACGGGCACAAGTCCCTGCGCTCCGAATACCCGATCAGATGCGGAGGAGAGAAGCGGGGGGAGAGAGGGAGAGAGAGAGAGAGGTAAAACGCTGTGCCAGATGACGTCAGCGCTGTGCTAAAAACCTATTTTCACACTGGTTACTCGCACATCACGCACACGCACGCACGCACACACACACACACACACACACACACACACACACACACACACACAATGCGCCGGTGGTTTGCAGCAGTCCCTACAGCTTATTTCCAAAGGATCTAACCAGTTGAGTCCGGCAACTGTGGCGCTTGAGTTATTTGGGGCAAATTAAAATGTAAATGTAACCCATTATAAGGTTTTACGTTAGCTCATGTGTAGCCTATAGTATTTAATGTATACAAAATATAGATTTCTTTTAACAAATGGTTGGGGTTCTCCCATCATAAGAACAGCATAAACTATGATATGTATTTTCGTGTTTTATGAATTTGCAAATGACTGTAGTAGCTGGAAAAAGATTGAAGAAGTTGGTGTTGGAACGAGGCTCCCTCCAGTGTCTGTAAAGCGGAACTGACAGCAAAATTCACAACATTGCCTTGCTTAAAGAGTTCAAGTCGAATTTGAGCTTTATTGTCATTTCAGCTACATACATGTTAGACAGTAGGTAGTGACACGAAACAACATTTCTCCGGAACCTGGTGCATCATGAGACATCTGAACAACTAAACAAAGCTACAAAATGATGTAAAGTGCACCTGTGCTACACAGACAAACTGGGCTACATAAAGTGCAAACAAGGGACTAATGCAGTGCAAGAATAAGATTTAACCAAAAAAAAACATGTGGACACAAAGGAGACAGTGAAGACAATGAAATGAATAATAAATGTGCAAAGTAAAAAACAGTGCAAATACTGCTGTGCAAAATGGAACAGATATTAGATAATATTAATCAATATAACAGAGGTATTGTGTGTGTGCGCTTCAGTCCAAAGCGGAAAGTCCCTGAGCGTTCAGGTGTCTGATGGCCTGTGGAAAGAAGCTATTGCACAGTCTGGCAGTGAGGGCCAAATGTTTTGGTACCTTTTTCCAGATGGTAGGAGGGTGAAGAGTGCATTTGAGGGGTGTGTAGAGTCCTTCACAATGCTGATGGTTTTCCGGATGCAGCATGTTTGGTTAATGTCCATTATGGAGGGAAGAGAGACTCTGATGGTCTTCTCAGATGTTCTCATAGCTGAAACAGAACTGAGGATTTTTCAATTTGCATTTCCAACATCATCAGTGGAAACAAATAAAATGCACTTGCCTTGAACACTTTGCATTCTCACAGAACAAATATATTACAATGATTTGTGATTACAATTTTAGGTACATCAAAACCATGCCAGTGTGTTTAATAATAGTATTTTTATTTCTAGAATTTTTATGGGTTTTTTTTATGCACAATATCCTCATTGCTATTTCTCTCTTTAACTCTGTTGCCATAAAGAAGGGGTACCTAAGTGTAACTATTTCTCTCAAGTATGGAGGCGTCACAAAACCAGGAATGCAGCTAGGCATTGGGAGCTTTTAAAAACCTTGGTGAGGAGGAGAGGGAGATGAGGTCAGGTCTCCGGTTGGGAGGAGAGGGAGGTTGTCCATTTCTTGCTAGATTGAACAAGAGGTGCCTGTGCCTACAGACATGCAACTGTCATGGCCAACGCGCCTCCAGCCCGCTAGAGGGCACCTCACCAGCCTGGGAGACGACGACCCGGAAGAGGAAATGGAAGCGGGCGGTGGCAAGTATAAAAGGGAGGTAACACCAAGGAGACACGCCCGCTCTTTGTATGAGTTAAATGAGTTGTATGCGTTTACTCGCCAGAGACGCTAGCTCTCTCACCCACGACCTACGATAATTGAAATTCCCGTAATACGACCTTCGCCTGCCCACGACTTCGAGAATTGCCTGATCCCCTGGAAACCACGAAAGGAACCCCGACCGGAACTTCCTGACTACAACCTCTTCCTGACCTTGAACCTACCTGACCCCTCGGTTAAGACGGGATTCCATGCTCCCCTACCTTTCTGCCGCCCAAGACCTACTCCCGTCCTCCCAAAGATACCGAACCATCCTGAAACCCGCCGTCTTCCGGTTCTCCTCTGCCCCGGTCCTTCCCAAAGATCCCGAACTGACTCCCCGCTGCGTTGCAGCGCGTCCATTACTTCCTCATTCCTCGCCGGCCAGGCGTCCCCGGTCCTCCTGCCCCGCTTGCCCAGTGTCCTCTACCGGTACGACGGCTTATCCCCACGCCGAAAGTATGTCTGCAAGTGCGTCATCGAATTCCCCCTGTGACAGTAAGAGCGGGCCATCTCCTGACGTAGCGGACATAGGGTCCATGCAGGAGACACTGGACCAGCTGATCACGTCCCTGCAGCTGCAGCAAGCCACGATCCAGGACCAACGCGACATGCAGCTGCAGCAGCAGCACGCGCTTATTCAGGTTAGCTCCACACTCGCTGGTCTGTCGGCGCAGATCCAAGCGCTGCAGTCTCAACCTGGTGGACCCGGTCATTTAGTTTCCGCGGCCGCGGCTCCCCCGCCACTCCCACTTACGTCTGCACTGGCGGGCCTCGCACCGCCACCGCTTTACGACGGTAACCCCAAGAAATGTCGCGGTTTTATAACCCAGTGCCGTCTGATACTTCGGCTCCAAGCCGCACACCTTCCCGATGACGAGACGGCGGTCGCGTATATAATTACCCGGTTGACGGGACGCGCGCTGGAATGGGTCACGCCGCTGGTAGAACGACGTGACCCGGTCTGCCTCTCTGTCCCCGCCTTCCTGGACCGCCTCCAGACCGTCTTTCAGGGCGAAACCGGGCGGCGCGCTGCGTCGCTGCGGCTCATGTCGCTGCGCCAGGGAAATCGGAGCGTAAGTGATTACGCGATTGAATTCCGAACCCTGGCGAGCGACAGTGAGTGGACGGACGCAGCTCTCCCCGTCGCGTTTTACCAAGGCCTCCGCGAGGCGGTGAAAGACGAGATGGTGAATCGCGATTGGGGAACCACGCTTGACAGCATAATCACGCTGGCCACGTCCATCGATCGACGTCTCGCCGAGCGCGGCCGAGAACGCCGTAACCACGCCCCTTTCCCTAGTGCCCCCACAGCACGCTGGCCGGACGCTCCGACGACTCCGCCCCCCCTGGACGTCGACGAACCCATGCAGCTTGGCCGAGCTCGTCTCCCCTGCTCACCCCAGGCGCAGAGCCCCCTGGTGAGCACCAAAGCCTCCCCCTGCTCCACCACCCGCTGCTTGTTTCCCATCACCATCTGCTGGAGGACACCCAAACCTGGCCGTTATGAGGGACAAGCTCTGGTGGATTCTGGGGCAGCCATGAATCTAATTGATATCGACCTGGCCACCCAACTCCAGCTCCCGGTCACCCGGTGTAACCCACCACGTGCAGTCAGGGGGCTGGATGGAAGCCCGTTGGGCTCGGGTCGGGTCCTGTTCCAAACCAAACCCCTACTAATCTGCCTTGAGCCCAACCATATCGAAACCCTGACCTTTTATCTGACCACGACTCCCCATGACCCCATCGTGCTGGGTTACCCCTGGCTGACCGCCCACGAACCCCACATTGACTGGACCACAGGCACCATTAAACAGTGGGGACGCCAATGCGTCCGCCACAACCCTCGACATGCCACAGCAGCGAATCATTCTTGTCCCCAGAATGTCGCTATGGGACGACTCGGCCACACCCCTCAACCCAAGCCGTGGACCCTTCCGAGTGCCTCGCCGCATCGGCCCAGTCCTCCGTGTCTCCCACCTCCGCCAGGCTCACCCATCCCCTCTGCAACCTCCCCAGTCTCCGCCTCCGTCTCCGCAGCGTCGCAACGGCTCTCCGACCCACACCCTGATCTACCGGGCCCGTCAGGAGCCGGGCCTAAGAGGGGGGGCTCTGTCATGGCCAACGCGCCTCCAGCCCGCTAGAGGGCACCTCACCAGCCTGGGAGACGACGACCCGGAAGAGGAAATGGAAGCGGGCGGTGGCAAGTATAAAAGGGAGGTAACACCAAGGAGACACGCCCGCTCTTTGTATGAGTTAAATGAGTTGTATGCGTTTACTCGCCAGAGACGCTAGCTCTCTCACCCACGACCTACGATAATTGAAATTCCCGTAATACGACCTTCGCCTGCCCACGACTTCGAGAATTGCCTGATCCCCTGGAAACCACGAAAGGAACCCCGACCGGAACTTCCTGACTACAACCTCCTCCTGACCTTGAACCTACCTGACCCCTCGGTTAAGACGGGATTCCATGCTCCCCTACCTTTCTGCCGCCCAAGACCTACTCCCGTCCTCCCAAAGATACCGAACCATCCTGAAACCCGCCGTCTTCCGGTTCTCCTCTGCCCCGGTCCTTCCCAAAGATCCCGAACTGACTCCCCGCTGCGTTGCAGCGCGTCCATTACTTCCTCATTCCTCGCCGGCCAGGCGCCCCCGGTCCTCCTGCCCCGCTCGCCCAGCGTCCTCTACCGGTACGACGGCTTATCCCCACGCCGAAAGTATGTCTGCAACTACGTCATCGAATTCCCCCTGTGACAGCAACTGAAGACAGTGCATAAAACAAACCAATTTTAATCCACTTGGTTTTGCTAATGTTTCCTCCCAAACTCAGCGAACTCAGAATTGAAAGGTCAAAACACATGCTACATATAGACCAAAGGCCAAATGTTTGAGCTGACCATGGATGACTTCAAGAAAGTGTTGTGTGCTTCTCCATATTGAATGCTTCCAACTTTTTCATGTGGAATGTCGGATGAAGTCCAAAGACAAAAGACAACAAAATGTATTTTTAGTTTAGTCTAATTCAACTACCGGTCATTGAAATTTTTTTTTATTTTATAAGTGTAAGTGAGTGAGTTACCCGCAAAATAAATTTTAAAAAGACTATATAAGAGGTGATTTAATGTTACAGCTGTGTGTGGATCTGTTGGTGGGGCGATGTTGCAGGGGATGAGGATGGGAATGGAGAAATGTCCTCACAGTTAAGTAAGAGTGCTATACAGTTATGTTAGGTTATAATTTATCTATAAGATAAATTAAATAAATCCATAAAAAAATTAAGACTTGAATAGACCACCATCATAACAAGAACTTTCCAGCTCTCCTGCCGACATGCAGCTCAGAACACTCCTGGGCTCACACATGCTCCTATATGACACATATGAAAACACACAAACCAGTTTTGGGGGGATGACAACAGACACAGGGAACACCTGAGGGTTTGTGAGGGAGAACCTCTCTGATGAGCTCTGGAACGCATGGGCATAAATAGGGGAATGATGGGGGGTAGCGGTCCTGCTGCTGGGTTGTTGCCCTCCTATGGCCACCTCCATGTCTCCTGATGTGCTCCATGCTCTGGACACTACACTGACAGACACAGCAAACGTTCTTGCCACAGCTCACACTGATGTGCCATCCTGCATGAGCTGCACTACCTGAGCCACTTTTATGGGTTGTAGACTCTCAACTACCACTAGAGTGAAAACGCCACCAGCATTCAAAAGTGACCAAAAAAGAAAGAAAACAGAAAGCATAGGAACTGAGAAGTAAAATGGGTGGTAGTAGCCTAGTGGGTAACACACTCGCCTATGAACCAGAAGACCCAGGGTCAAATCCCACTTACTACCATTGTGTCCCATGAGCAAGACACCCTGAGTTGCTCCAGGGGGGGACTGTCCCTGTAACTACTGATTGTAAGTCGCTCTGGATAAGGGCGTCTGATAAATGCTGTAAATGTAAATGTAAATGAGAAGTGGTGGTCACCACCCGCAGAACCATGCCTAGCGGGTAAGGAAACAGACCTGTTATCTGAAGGTTGCCGGTTTGAATCCCAAACTGCCACGGTGCCACTGAGATAACACTGAACAAAGCACTGTCCCAACACACTGCTCCCAGGGCGCCTGTCATGGCTACCCACGGTTCACTAAGGGTAGTGGATTAAACACAGGCACATTTCGTTGTGTGCACTGGGAGCTGTGCTGCAGTGTTTTACAGTGACAATCTCTTCACTTTCATGTGTTGCTCATTGTCTATAATTTCCACCTGTTGTCTATTCTTACACTCTTCTTGGTTCTCAGAATCTTCTTTGATTTCTCAGAAGTGTGATTGACTTGGAGTTGTTTTGTTTAAGATTTTATTTTTTTTCATTTTATTTTTTTGCCCCATTTGTAAAAGCTATTTTGTGATGCAATGTGAACTCTGCAGAACATCTAAAGAGAAGACAGCCAGTAATTGTCTGGCCAGTCATTACAATCTGCTGATGTATTTTCCTCTCTGCTGTAGTGCAGCTAGTAAACCACACACCCAGACAGTAGCACAAATAATTTAAATTAATTGAAATGAATCAATAAAATAAATTGTAATTCAATAGAATTATTTGTCTTTCGGTCCTTGTTGTTGGATGTCCATAGCAACAATGAGTGAAAATGAGTCCCTTCTCTTGGCAAGGCTGCCATTTAGTGGGAGTATTTAGTATTTCATGATAAATGGCATGAATTCATTAAGAAATTCATGTAAACCATTCGAGAGCAGTAAGAGGCCATTACAATGTCAAACTCACAAAAAAGGTCATATACATGCAATCACACAAGCAATCCAAAGTTCTATGGTCATAAAATGTTTTAATAAACTGACTCTTTTATTCATAGTTGTAATTGTTTAATCTATTATCTACATAAATATGTGTACAATTTTAGCAAAAAGCAGATATGACATTAAATAATAAATGATATTAAAAAATGGATTTACAGTTATTAATGTTTTGTTATGTGATATAAACTGTTGGCCGCTAGAGGGCGACTGCACACTTACAGAATGTTGTCCAATCAAAAGGAACATGCCTTTTTTTATATCAAACATCAAATATGTCAGGGGTGTAAGACAAAAATCGTGGTATGTACCTAATGTCACTGGTACAGTTCAGTACTGTCACAGTTTACAGTTGTCCGGTAGGGGTTAAAGAAACAAATTATATGTAGTGTCTTTCTTTTCTGTAACAGTGATTAATTATATCTTTTAAAAAAGTGCTAATAAACTAAGTATAAAATATATATATAACAATTAACCATATACACAGTTATATAACATTAATAAACATATTATTTAAGCTGCACATTTTTATACTGTACAGCATAAATACTCGTATATTTAATAAAAAAATCGTGCATCATGTGACATGCAGGAAACTTTTGAGCAGTTTGTTGTTGATAAATAGAGAAACATTTTGTGGTTTGATTATGGTTGATTATTGTGTTCTTTGCACAAAAACATGCACCCTTCTTCCACCTTCATCTCCCTACATTAATTTTGCTCGTAATACATCACAAAAGCAGCCTCAGTAGGTGATTAATGAACTAGCACATAGGTGTTATGTGCTACAAATATCCTTAATATCTTCTTTTCTGATGTACCATTAGCTAAAACATATTCACTAAAAACACCATCTCACAACAGAAGAATCAGATTATTTCATTCAATTTTACTCTTCATGAGCACACCAAACTCACTACATCTTATAAATCACATCCAAAACATCCCCCTTATAGAGAACAATGCAAGTGACAGTCCATATTTCTGCCAGAGTTATTCGGTCATGTTGAGGTCAGGCCAGTTCTCTTACAAAATATGAGGCAAAGCTTGTATTTATGCACCTTCTTTTTTTTTTGTTTGTTATATCCTTATCTTAAAATATAATCAGCCAGTACTGTCACTTCACAGACCCAGTCAGTGGCGATGCAGGTGACAGTGCAGGGAAGGGGGGTGTCAGTTGATCCACGGTTGATCCACTGTGGCAATCCTTGACAGGAGAAGACGAGGGAAGAAGAAGAAGAGTCCTGTCACTTCATTCAACCAAATATAGCCTCAGCAGTAACTCCAGACTGTCATGAGCCATTCCAGAAGGAGTTTCATTTTCGTCCTGTGTAACATTTCCTAATCGTGTTTACCTGTGTCTGATTGTATAAAGCTGCCCTGTTTGTGTCTGTTCACCGTCGGGTCATTGTTAAATGTTCACTTGTTACCGGATGTCTCCCCTGTCCTGTTCATCACAAATTAATCCTCTGTTTCGTGCGAATGCGTCCTTCTTCATCATCAAGTCTTATCATCTCAGATCACCTTATCATTCTCCCACACCACCCCTCTGTTACGTTCCCTCCACTGGCTCCCAGTAGCTGCACGCAAAGCCATTTACATTTACGTCATTTGGCAGACGCCCTTATCCAGAGCGACTTACAACGTGCTTAATCATCGATGAAGAGATCAAAGCCAAACATGAAGTAGCACCATCCTACCTCACAGCCCTTATTATACCTCGCACTGCACCTCGTATACTCCGAGCCTCCAGTACTGCTTGCCGGGTCCATCCATCTCTGAAGTGAATAACATTGTATTCATAGTTGGGGGTCTTAGTGAACCAGAATCGATCACTTCATTGATGGTAACATGGAAGCACGTTGTAAGTTGCTCTGGATAAGGGCGTCTGCCAAATGCCTTAAATGTAAATCACCTGCCTTGCCATGCCAAACCACTGCACCACCACTGGGGCAGTGGTGGCCTAGCGGTTAAGGAAGCGGCCCCGTAATCAGAAGGTTGTCGATCCCGATCCGCCAAGGTGCCACTGAGCAAAGCACCGTCCCCACACACTGCTCCCCGGGTGCCTGTCATGGCTGCCCACTGCTCACTCAGGGTGATGGGTTAAACGCAGAGGACAAATGTCACTGTGTGCACCGTGTGCTGTGCTGCTGTGTATCACATGTGACACTTCAAATGGCTGTGACACAGACAGTGCCTGTAGCTGCACTTTCCTAGGGATCATAGGAGAATGAGTACATTTACACAACCCAACCTTAACCTTAACTTCCACAGTTCTGTCGAAGCTATAATGGAAGAAGAATCAAATAGTTTGAGAACTAAGGTTAAGTGCATTCAGTCTGGGAGTGCAGATTTGAGCAGTTAATGCATGCACTGAATAAAGAAATAAAATGTAAAGAATCTGTCATTTTAGCATTGCCATAATGTGAATAAACCATACAAACCTGCTGTCAGTAGCATTAGAAAAGTTAAAAAAAAAAATAGACAGTATGAATAAGTGTCACGACTACGGACTTACGGGGGAAGGAAGCGCAGAGGTCTGACATGTTGGGAAGGGGTTTTATTCATATATATAAACAAATACAAATAAACAATGGCGCGGTGGCCAAAAACGGGAAATAAAAGGGAAAAAACACAAACTAACCCGTAGGCGTGTGGCGATTGCCAGAACTCAAAAACACATGAAACTAAACCAGGTCAAGTTCGTGCAGAGAGTCCACGAAAATGCCAGCGACCCCGAACGGGCAGAAACTTCCGGCATTTATGGGGCGTCAGGATTGGCTTCCGGTGTGGAGCCCAGCTGCAGGCAATCCTGACAGAGCCCCCCCTCCAAGGGCTACGTCCTCGGAGCCCCAACAGTACCATCAGTGGAGGCGGCGGGGCGGACGGCGGCAACCACAGGGCTCCTGCCCTGCTGTATCCTCCCCTTGGAGGACCCGGTCCCTCGGGCTGGCTCCCCGGCGTGGTCAGGCGTGGCGGCCCCGGTCCCTCGGGCTGCTCCCCGCGTGGTCAGGCGTGGCGGCCCCGGTCCCTCGCCTGGCTCCCCGGCGTGGTCAGGCGTGGCGGCCCCCGGTCCCTCGGGCTGGCTCCCCGGCGTGGTCATGCGTGGCGGCCCCGGTCCCTCGGGCTGGCTCCCCGGCGTGGTCAGGCGTGGCGGCCCCGGTCCCTCGGGCTGGCTCCCCGGCGTGGTCAGGCGTGGCGGCCCCGGTGCCTCGGGCTGGCTCCCCGGCGTGGTCAGGCGTGGCGGGCCCCGGTGCCTCGGGCTGGCTCCCCGGCGTGGTCCCGCTTGGTGGCCCCGGACCCTCGGCCTGGCTCCCCGGCGTGGTCCCGCTTGGCGGCCCCGGACCCTCGGCCTGGCTCCCCGGCGTGGTCCCGCTTGGCGGCCCCGGACCCTCGGCCTGGCTCCCCGGCGTGGTACCCGCTTGGCGGCCCCGGACCCTCGGCCTGGCTCCCCGGCGTGGTCCCGCTTGGTGGCCCCCGGACCCTCGGCCTGGCTCCCCGGCGTGGTCCCGCTTGGCGGCCCCGGACCCTCGGCCTGGCTCCCCGGCGTGGTCCCGCATGGCGGCCCCGGACCCCTCGGCCTGGCTCCCCGGCGTGGTCCCGCATGGCGGCCCCGGACCCTCGGCCTTGGCTCCCCGGCGTGTCCCGCATTGGCGGCCCCGGACCCTCGGCCTGGCTCCCCGGCGTGGTCCCGCATGGCGGCCCCGGACTCCCGTACCTGCACACAATAATCAGGGCCGATCCATCTGGGTACGTGTGGGCCCTGTCTCCACATGTCCCCTCTGACACGTCTTGTGTCACCCCCTGCACCGCGCAGGGAGATTGTCCCAGAGCCTCCGGCGACTGTTCCAGGCACCCCAGGCTGGTGCCTTCTGGGACTATGCAGCCCCTCTCGCTGCACGGCCCTGGTGCCAAGGGGGGGGGCATTGCCAGACCATCCGGCTAGCCCCTTCTGCGTCCGTTGGGACAAGCAGGCCCTCTTCCTGTCTGTCCCAGCTGGGTCCTCATGCCTACCCGGGGGCTCTATGGCGCTCCACCCCTCTGGAGGCAGACGCAGGCCCATGCCTGGCCCGCCCTCCTCACTGGCTACCGGAGGACCCAGCTCCATCGCTTCCCCACCTCCCCTCCCCTCAGGAGGAGTCCCCAACCCGAACTGCACCCCCCCAAAAATTCTTTGGGGGAGCACCCCCCCCGGCTGGACTTAGGGGTACCTTGGGGCTCGTCCACCTCGCCTTGGACCGGTGCAGTCAGGTTGGGAACTCCCTCCCTGGGGTTCGGCTCTGCTGCTGGGTCACCATCTGGTGGACACAAAGAGGGGAAGTGGGGGCGACATACGGACACATATGCCACGCACACACACACAGACAGAGACAGACAGAAGAGAGGGTCGTCTAGTTCCCTCTCTGAGCACTCCGGGACCTCCTCAGGGGGCACAGCCAGGATCTCGGGAGGCGCGACCTTCTCGTCGCCCGCCAGTGCTTGGTCTTCTTGCCCCGGATCCTGACTGGCACTGGATGTGGTGGAGGGGCAGAGTTCGATCCCTGGCTCAGGCCGATCAAACTCCGCCCTCAGTCTCTGTTGGAAGTCCCGAAAACTCCTGTCTGTCTCTCCCTGCTGCCAGAGGGTTGTGCTCCAGCCCCATGCTGATCCAGTCAGACACTTGAGGATGGTAGTGATCTCGTCTGTGTCTGCTGCCCCACTGAAGGGTCCCGGGACAATTGGGCTGTCCCACACGGGGCTGGGCACGTCGCTGGAGATGGTGGTAGGTGTGTGGTGTGGAGGGGGGTGGACGTCTTCTCCAGCAGGTGTGGACGCTGGTGCTGCGCTGCCATTTTGCTGGGGAACGTCCGGGCAGAGGGAAGGCGGGTCGGCGACTGGAGCAGGAATGGAGGATTCCCTGCGAGGCAGTCCCGGCAGCGCAGTTGCTGGCTGGCGACCTCCCGTCGCCCTCTTCCACCAGCTTTCCTCACACTGCTGGGAGGGACGTGGGTCTCCACGGACCTCGTGACGATCCTGGATGGGCGCGATGGGCGGAGCCATCCCGGCACTGACTGCCCAAACGGCGTCATCCTGGTCGTCGTCCGTGTCAACCTCGTACCCCCGGAAGTCACATGGGTCATCACGGAAGCTGCGATGATCTCGGACGCGCACGCTGGGCGGAGCCATCCCGGCACCGACCGCCCACCGAAAATCCACGTCATCACCGCTTTCGTCATCCGTGTCCTCCCACCGGTGACTCCAAGGGTCGTCCACCCTGCGGACATCCTGGACCCATGGCGCGATAAGCTCCCATGGGCAGTACTCTGGCCATTCGGGCTGGAGGCTGCCCACCTCCTCGCTGGAGGAACGCCGCCGTTGTTGTTGCCGCTTCTCACCCCCCTGGAAGTGACGTGGGTCCCCACGGACCTTGCGACGATCGCAGACTGGCGCGATGGGCGGAGCCCAACTCTCGTCTCCCGTGCTCTCGTCGTCGTCCGTGTCGTCCCAGTCCACGGGGAGCCTTGCCAGCAGAGCGCAGAGTTCTTGGCTCGACATGCCGAAGATCGTGGGGGTCGCATCTTCTGCGCTCGCTGCCCACATCACTTCCTCGCTGCTGCCGACGCCAACGTCATCGCTCCGCCCACTCACCCGCCGACGTTGTCGCTTCCGGGTTTCGCGGAGTTTCCCGGGGGTGACGTCATCACGCGGCGCCGCGTACCACGGCTTCTCGGGGAGAAAACGCTCCACCAGAACGGGCGGCGCGTCTCTCCCCTGGCGTCCGCGTTCGCCGCGCCGGGCTGCGTCTTTCGCGGCGTTTCTTCTCCTCTGCTTTCCACCTCTGCGCTTTTGGGGGGGGTCGCTGGCATTCTGTCACGACTACGGACTTACGGGGGAAGGAAGCGCAGAGGTCTGACATGTTGGGAAGGGGTTTTATTCATATATATAAACAAATACAAATAAACAATGGCGCGGTGGCCAAAAACGGGAAATAAAAGGGAAAAAACACAAACTAACCCGTAGGCGTGTGGCGATTGCCAGAACTCAAAAACACATGAAACTAAACCAGGTCAAGTTCGTGCAGAGAGTCCACGAAAATGCCAGCGACCCCGAACGGGCAGAAACTTCCGGCATTTATGGGGCGTCAGGATTGGCTTCCGGTGTGGAGCCCAGCTGCAGGCAATCCTGACAATAAGACTGTGAATGTGTGGAATCACATATCTGATTCCTGTCTTTGGTGATGTTGATCTAGCTTTTTTCACTTGTGTGTGATAGTAATATTTCAGTATACACAATTTCTGGGCTGAGACAGGGAGAGCGTCAGAGAGAGAGAGAGAGAGAGAGAGAGAGAGGGGACAGAATGGTTACAACTGGCTGGATTGTGTGCTCTGCTGTGTGCTGTTCTGAAACTGGCATCAGGAGAACCTGGACATTTCATCCATCTCATCTCAACACCACATCTTGCCATCATGCTTTATTTTCAACTAGTTATTCTGGCTGGAATTATCATGCTGGCATATTATTTTGAGTATACGGACACATTTAATATACACATTCAAGGATTTTTTTGCCATGACAGTTCCTATATGAAACCCTACATGGGACCGGAGGAATCTAGTGCCATCCCCCCCCCTATCCTCTATGCTGTAGTGTCTGGAGTACCTGTGCTTGTGGTGAGTTCTGGTTTCATACAATACTAAGCTTAATGTGTTATCTTTCTACATGTCAGTTCACTATATACTAACTACATATAATGCCACGTCATGGTATGTCATCTCATCTTATATTTTCTTAATGGAAGAATGGACTTTCAGTAGGTTCTGTATGTAATCCTTTTCTACACCAGAATACTTCTTTCATAATTAAAAAAGTTTACATTACATACCAAAATGCTACACTTGCAAGATTGTTAACTATGTTTGACAGACCTCTTTTTGTATTGCATATGATCATTTGGACAAATAAAGGTGACAGCAGAATATTTTTTTTTTTATTACTTTTTTTTTTTATTACTTTTTTGTTTACAGTCTGTAAGCGCAATTGTAGGATTGTGTAAGACTATCAATTGTGTGGTGTTGTCACGATCCGGTCTGGCAGGGACCAGAGTTTCATGTTAGTCTCATGTAATGTTCCCTGATCGTGTTCACCTGTGTATAATTAAATAATTGTATAAAGCTATCCTGTTCGTGTCTGTTCGCCATAAGGTCATTGTTTGGTGATGTTTCCCATGTCTTCCCATGATGTATTAAACCCCTGTCCTGTGACATTGTGCGTATGTGTCCTGCTTCCTCGCCATGTCCAGCCATCATGACAGGTGTATATCAAAGGCAGATTGTGTTTTGTGTAGTTCCATGTAGTCTCAGTTTCTTCTCAGCTGAACATCCTTCTCATCATCATATATTGCCCTTCGGGGTCACTTGGAACCTCTATTGATGAACTGGAAACTCGGCTCAGCAATCACCCCTCTAACTTTCCTTGGTGACTTCAACCTTCCTTTAGACAATTGTCTTGCCTTCTTCCCTGTCTTTACTCTTTGTCCTTGGCCAATAGCAGCAGCTGTTCCACACGCAAAGGAGGAAATGTCCTAGACCTAGTCTTCAGTCGTCCCTTCCCAACTACTGACCTTTCTCCCACTACACTTCACATCTTCTGGCAGTGGTGGCCTAGAGGTAATCAGAAGGTTGCCAGTGGTGTGGAGTGGTGGCCCCGTAATCAGAAGGTTGCCAGTTCGAATCCCGATCCGCCGAGGTGCCACTGAGCAAAGCACCGTCCCTACACACTGCTTCTCAGGCGTCTGTCATGGCTGCCCACTGCTCACTCAGGGTGATGGGTTAAATGCAGAGGACAAATTTCACTGTGTGCACCATGTGCTGTGCATCACATGTGACAATCACTTCACTGTTTGTGCACTTTCTATCTCTGACCAACATTTTCTGTCCTTCACCCTCACTCTTCCTACTTGATCCAAGACTGACCATCAACCATTATTTATTCAACATTATCTTCCTGCACTCTTTCACATCTTCCAACCTCTGATTTATTCTACTCCTTACCACTGGAAACGGCCGCTGACTCTCTCCTCTGCTCACTTTCTTATTGATTATCTCTGTCCTTTATCTTTCAAACCCAAAATGACTTCTCCCCTGCTCCACTGGCAGTACTCGGTCCTCTCCTTTTCACCCTCTACATGAGATCACATTTCTCTCTCTACAGTGGAGGTCAGCCTCCACTGGCTTCGCTCTCATTCTCATTCCCCAATTCAACCTAGAACATGAACATCAACATCTGTGTGGTGTTGCACACGTGAAGCCACAGATTTCCAAACAACGCTGATGGCAATGGCCAGTGTTGTTAATGTTTCCTGATGAATATGGTCAAATATAATAATAATAAATATTATTATAATAATCATTAAAGGAAAATGTTAAATATTTTAAAAGTTATTGTGAGGGATGCAATAAAAATAATCACTAACTTGATCATTCCTGGGCATATAAAACAGCATAGTCTACTGCAAAAATGGTGATGCCGCCTTTGATTACACTGGTGAACAAGCCCTAAACAATTTTGAAAATAGTGCTTATGCCATGGCTGCCACTGAAAATATAGTCATGCGTGATTTTTCAGGCTCTGTGTAGAAAATGAAGTTTGTTTTTTTTTCACATTCAGATCACTTCGATGGAGTCTTTCCTTTTTCTGCTGCAATATGTGTCAGAAGACCTGGACAACAGAGAGAAGGTCATAGTCATGGGAGACTGTTGTTACCTCAACCCACTGGTGCGCCGTATAGGCTGCTTCTTGGGTAGGTATAACAGGACTTTCTTTAGAAGACTTTTCAGAGGCAAATTTTGTGTGCATAAGGCACATCCCACTGCTAACATTCTCACATGTCAAAATTATGAAAATGGGTGGTAGTAGCCGAGTGGGTAACACACTTGCCTGTGAACCAGAAGACCAAGGTTCAAATTCCACTTACTACCATTGTGTCCCTGAGCAAGACACTTAACCCTGAGTGTCTCCAGGGGGACTGTCCCTGTAACTACTGATTGAAAGTCGCTCTGGATAAGGGCGTCTGATAAAAGCTGTTAATGTAAATGAAAAGGCCCTCTGAGATATATTATGTGTACAGGGTCTTGTTAACATAAATGCATTAAACTATAACTTGTATACTTTCTCTCTCTGATTGTCCACTGCAGGAGTGTTTGCATTCGGGCTTTTTAGCACAGACATCTTTGCAAATGCAGGCCAGGTGGTAACAGGAAGCCTAAGTCCATACTTCCTTACTGTATGCAAACCCAACTATACATCACTGGGCTGTGCTCAGTACATTCTTTTCATCAGCCAAGAGGATGCTTGCACGGGGGATGAGGAGGAAGTGATGGGCGCCCGCAAATCCTTCCCCTCCAAAGAGGCGGCACTCAGTGCCTATGCAGCTGTGTACATTGCTGTGAGTATAAATACAGACTCCCAAGAAATTTTCATGGAAATGTTTAAAGGAATGTGCATGTACATTTGTACATTTTTTGATCACTTGTGATACGTGTGGAATGTAAACGTTAATTTAAATATAAACTTGAGAAGTATGGAATCAATTTAAAGATATTATCTGATGAACCAGGTAAAAATATTATTCAGCGCTTTTTTCATCAGTTTAGTCACAATAAATGTAATCAAATTTTTATAAAAAGCATAGTTTATATATATATATATATATATATATATATATATATATATATATATATATATATATATATATATATATATATAAATAAAAACTATGCTTTTTATAAAAATTTGATTACATTTATTGTGACTAAACTGATGATATATATATATATATATATATATATATAAATAAACTATGCTTTTTATCATTATGTTTAATAATAACACTGTAAAAAAAATCTGGCTATTCTAATTAAAAATATCAAGTGACTAATATCTATTTCATTCACACTGGGAGAATAATTGAAACTGCACAACACTGCTTTTCTTTGTAACACATGCCATTAGGCAGAGACAAGCAGTCAACACTCACTTTCAGTATGTCTAACCCGGCAGTGAGAGCGCAGCCACTCTTATTGCTTGGTCCTGATGGTGTCTAACTCCCAAACATGCACATACTAATACGTAACACACATTCTAACACTCAACTATTTACATGACACATGCACACTTTATTCCCCTAGCGCTCTTAACGCTTGCAAAGCATGCTGGTCCCCTGAATTTGGCCGGTCTCTGTCGGCACATTATGTTGGGTCAATTAAATGTTTCAAGTTGACTGAACATTTTGAATTGGACAAACCCTACAATAACGTTAATCAATATACAATCTGCAAAACAAACGTGTTACGACTTGCCAGATAATTTCTAAACACTGCAAATTGTTGTTGCGGGAGTATGTATATCCCAAGGTGGCTGTATAATAATAACAATATATGTTTGTATTGTAATGCTAAATCTGCTAATTACTGACTAGTTAATTACTGTTAGTTAACATGAAGTACTCACCACATTGGAAAAGCTAGCGGAATTTTGACGGTTCTGGAAGAATGGTGTTGTGCATGTGCACAGCTTCCTCTTGTTCTAGCAAATTGTTTGTTCAAAGAAAAATATACAATTGTACTCGTTGCCTTGATGAAATTTTATGAAATTTCATCAATGAAAATTATACAATAATTGCCCCAGCATATTTATTTGTTGTGCCAACATTTTTCAACGTTTTCAGCATAACTTTTTTTTAAAGTGAATCAATTCAACCTTTGTATCATGTCATTCAGAGCAGGCACAAATTTAGTTTCTTTTCCTTTCAGATTTATATCACATGCACTATGAAATCCAATGCCATGAGGCTGGCCAAGCCATTGTGCTCTCTGGGACTCATCTGTCTGGCATTCCTTGTCTGTGTGAACCGCGTGGTGGAATACAGGAACCACTGGTGTGACGTCATTGCTGGTTTCATCATAGGAGGTGCTATAGCTGTGTTCATGGTAAAAGCTGCTTAATGCGTTTTTAACGTTTTTTACATCAGGAATTGTTTCAGTTGGTGAATAGGCAAAACAAACAAATAAATTAGAATGTTATACCAATTTAAGTTTGACCAAAATTGAATAACAGTTTTTAATGTTGCCTTAATCCATATTAAATGAAATGTGGCTCAGACAGGATGGCAAGCGTTTCAAGATAATATGGATTTGCCTATTGCTTCTGAATGATGGAGGGACTTGTTTAAAATGAACCTCAGAGCAACTGTGATAGTAGCTTGCCTCTTTAAATTCACTGGGTGCTTTTTAAGATGTGAACCAGCCAAGCCTTTTTATTCAGTTCTGTGTAAAGTAGCTACAGTAGCAAGCCAAGGTTTGATGTTATATTTTATTTTTAAAGTGGCCCTGCAGGCCCTAGCGCTGGGAATGTTCTGCAATAATCCAAGCACACTGACCCTATTGTACTCACAGAGTGCTGAGTGCTCACAAAGGAATGAAAGCCTTTAGGACAAATAAGCACACAATAACTATATATACACACTATGATATAACCATATACACACACACACACACACAAAGCACATAGATTCATTCATTTGTGGTAAATATTAACACAGGCCTTCAGCTTCTGTGCACATCAAATTAAATGCTGTGGGGTAATAAACATTATTTTATGCTGTCATATTGAAGGTTGTCTGCATTGTGAAGAACTTCAAAGGGAAAGCTTTTCTGACTGAGATTCCACCTGAAGATAACATGGATGTTGTTCCCATGGTTCACCATCCTGGGTTGGAGGATAGCCTGGAGAAATTCATCAGTACACAGGTAACACTACAACAGTATGGGCAAATGTGCAGATTTTCCTGCATTGGTATAAATATCAATCCCTATATCTGTCTTTAGAATTCTGAAATACTGGACAATCTTGTAAGACTATTGTTGTCACGACCACGGGCAAAAGGAAACGCAGAGACAGGACATCTTGGAAACAATGATTTATTAAGGAATTTATTAAGGAAAGAAATGACATGAGGACCAAAACAAAAGAAACGAACGAAATGAAACCTGCAGGCGTAAGCTGATGGCAGAAAGGAAGCAAAGACATTGGGACATCGAGACAGGACATCATGCAAACAATGATTTATTATAACAGGACACAAAGAAAATGGCACAAGGGCCAAAATAAAGGAAACAAGCAAAATCAAGGCAAGGAACATAAACACACTCGTAAATCTGTCTGTTATAAAAGAGTTCCTTATAACAGGGTGCATAACCATGGACGCCTAATAAGCTGTACCCGTCCATGATTAGAGCCCCGCTACCATGTTGTGTGGTGCAGGCTGTGGCCCCAGTTGCACCCAGCCGTGACAATTTACTGCTCAATAGTCCCATGTTAGACTGAACTCCATGCCTGGTCCAAACTAGCCGAATCCCATCCACTGCAAAATGCACCGCTATATAAGTCTCAAATAAGTTTAACTATTTTAATCATGATTACTGTCCTATAGTTTACTTATACTCATATACATTCATCAGACTAAACAATGAAAACAATGACAGATGAAACAAAACTGATGATCTCAAAGAGGGGATAGGGTGGACAACTGCTAGTACAGTCCTATTACTAGTATAGTATTACTATACTAAAACAGGAATTTATCATGTGAATTTTCCTTTTAAATATGCTGAAGTTCAAGATTTTGCACTGAGGTAAATTCTGAATTCATTTTTTATAATAGAAAAATAAATAGAATTAAAGTTGATTGAAAGTTGATTAGTTAGCTTGCTTGTAACACCTTTGAAGAGTTCTATTTTTCTAATCTAGTGTATTCTAGTGTCCCTAATTCTTTATTCTCCTCAGAGTTCCATTACATTTTCGGATGCGACATGACCTTGAGGGATCCCTACAACAGACTGCTGGCAAACTGTGTTTTTTTTTTTTTTTTTATATATATATATATATATATATATATATATATATATATATATATATATATAATATATATATATATATATATATATATATATATATATATATATATATATATATATATATATATATATATATATATATATATATCTATATATATATATATATATATATATATATATATATATATATATATATATATATATATTTTAGAAGGGGTGTTAATATATTTTCCTGTTGCATACATGTATTACAGCAGCAATATAAAATTATTACCTGCCCTCTAGACTTAAAAAAACATTTTATAATGAAAATTTTTATCACAATTGCAAACATTTTTGAAAACATTTTTAAAATAACTTTTTCCATTGACACATGTGATATATATTAGCTGGAAAATAAATGTGACATGGACTTTCAGAATTTTGTAAATTTAAGGGCAGCTAGTTTTAAATGCTGTTCTGTGTCCTGTTTTGTTTGTCCTTTGTTAAGATCTCTGTGAAGAAATGTTGTTTCTGTAATTTTAAGTATCAGTGTTATTCATATTATGTACAGTTGCCATGGAAAGTATTCAGACCTCCTTAGATTTTTCAGTCTTTGTTATATTGCAGCCATTTGTTATATTGCATGCCACACCATGAAGTTTATTTTCCCTGATTTAATGTACACACAGAGAATTGTTGAAATTTTTCCAGATTTATTAACAAAAAAAAATTGAAATATCACATGGTCCTAAGTATTCATACCTTTTGCTGTGACACTTAAATATTTAACTCAGGTTCTGTCCATTACTTCTGATTATCCTTGAGGTGGTTCTACGCCTTCATTTGAGTCCAGCTGTACTTATTATACTGATTGGACTTGATTAGGAAAGCCACACCCCTGTCTATATAAGACCTTATAGCTCACAATGCCTGTTAGAGCAAATGAGAATCATGAAGTCAAAGGAACTGCCTGACAGGACAGGATGACCAATCGAGGGAAAGATGAATGCACACAGCTAAAATAATGGCTTCACAACAACTTTGTGACTGTTCTTGGCCCAGCCAGAGCCCTGACTTAAACCCAATTGAACATTTAAAGCATATTTCTATGAAACTCTACAAAACTCTCACAATGGCTAACACAAATGTGTAAAAAATGACAATAGGAAATACATTGTGGACACAAGGATGGTGGGTAGAATGAAGAGCTGATGTGGGCTCATAATCGGAAGGTTTGAATGTAGGTTTGAATCCCGAACTGCAAAGGTCCCCCTGATCAAGGGACCGTCCCCACACAGTTCTCCTCGGGCGCCTTTCATGACTGCCCACTGCTCAATAAGGTGATGGGTTAAATAGAGAGAGACACATTTTCTTGTGTGCTCCACATGAGGTTCTGCAGTATTTCACAATGACAATCATTTCACTCTCATTTTCAAAAGGAAAATAAAATTTTTGAGATTCATTAAAAGTATTATGGTTAACACTGCATTGGTTTTATGATTATAAAAGAAAATATTCACCAGGTATGTTACAAAATTATTAAAACAAAATGGCTATATGTTGTTTCTATAAAACATACAGCAATGACTAGGTGCACAACATTTCAAGGCATAAGGGAAACCTAAATTTAATACATAATTTGATTAGCATACAGCTGCACAGTTCACAAACTAATTTTCCTTTTGTCTAATTCAGTTACAGCTGAATCAAAGTGAATTTCTGCTTGCGTCAGATCTGGACATTAATTGAGTTTAAGGATCATTAGTGTATGAAAATGAGTCTTCCTGTGCTGCACAGAAAAGTCCTTTTTAAAAAAGGACATTTTATATAGTTTTGCACTATTTATTAAGTGACTTAAAGGAATCAAGATAATTATCTGTCAAGATCCGGTCCGACAGGGATTACTCCGGATCTGGAGTTTGGACCGGAGTTTCATGTTCGTCCTGTGTAATGTTCCCTGATTGTTCCCTGTATATCATTGTATAAAACTATCCTGTTCGAGGTCAGGTCATTGTGTGGTGATGTTCCCCTGTCCTTTGTATTATGTATTAAACCCCTGTCCTGTGACTTTGTGCGTATGCGTCCTCCTTCCTCGCCATGTCCAGCCAACGTGACAGAATGACCTGACCATATTTGAATGCAGCCGATGACGCCCCGCTGAGATCCAGGGAGTCGTGGCTCATCAGGAGGACGTTTGCCCCACAGTTTTTTTCGGTTCCCCAGGCATGACAGACTCTCGGTGGCCTACGAAAGCTACAGTTGGGTCAAGAGGATCTGTCACGCTGTCCATGTTCGATTCCGGAGGTGGGGAGTACCTACGAATTCGTGCGACCGGACCTTGATGGCCTACGAATGCTACCGTGGGGTCGAGGAGACTGGTCGCGCAGTTCAGGTGCTCCTGGTGTTAACCGAGACGAGGAGGGCGGCGGACTTCCCAGCGGGGCGTGCCGGAGACTGACAGAGTAGCGGGCGCCTGCGGGCGGCGGACAGGATGCCGGTCCCCCACGGACAAGCTGTGCTTTGGCCCGGGCCTGAAGCCACCGGTGCAGGACAGCCACCACTTGTCCTTATGGACTTCCTCCCCCCCTTTCATAGACCAGTTTTTGGCAGGCCCAGAGGTCGTGCCTTTCAGGGGGGGTAATGTCAAGATCCGGCAGGGGTTACTGTCCTGTGACGTCGTGCGTATGCGTCCTCCTTCCTCGCCATGTCCAGCCAATGTGACATTATCAACCATCCCAAGACAATCTGATATCATATTGCTGATGTAATGTTGCACATTAATAAAAAGTTACTATGGTTTCATTAAAAATCAAACTGTCAATTGTCAGGTGCTAGTTTTTACATGTGAAATTGTGTATTTAAAGCATAAATGTCCCCTATTTGTTTCATATGACAAGTCAAATGTATTTTATTTGTTAATGAAACAATGAAACTCTTGTAATGGCATATCTAATAAATGTTTGGTTCAATGCAGGTTTTTTTTTAGTGTAATAACAATTATGATCTTGTTACCAGTATTATCATTATTCTGGCCACATAGTTGGAAACACATATTTAAGACACAATATTAAGGCACAAGGGTTGTGTGTACTTTCATTTTGGATAACTGTATGCAATTTCCAAGTCAAATGAAAAATGCTTTATTAATAAGTCATTTAAAACAGCCTCTGTCAGACAGGAAAATACACATTAGCAACAAATTAAATTAGAAAGTCCATCAGCATTATTCACTGATTCACATTATTCACATTATTCCACACTGATAATTAATCCTGTATAAAAGGCATCTGATTGACAGTTATCACACTTTATAACAGTTATCACACTTTATCCAACACACTTTGGAAAATTAGATTTAGATTTTCTAAATTCTTAAAGACCCAAGTTAAGATCACTTAATTAGCATGTGCCCCTATAGGATACCATTTGATTTAGAAATTTGCACTTAGAGTGAAAACTAAAAGCAAGACAGATGACACATCTTGATGCTGAGCCTGATTAAACCAGATTAAAAGGTTATAATAATAAAAAACCAAAACGGTACTGTTCTGCACGGAACTCTAAATATAGAAGTAGAACAAATAATCTGAGGAAAACATAATGCACTAAAAGAATTAAACAGCCCAAAGGAACATATAGTCTAAGAAGGACGCAAAGTACACTTATGTCCTGCAGGTATACTGAATGAAATCATTTCCATGGCACAGAATGCCTTGTCTCTCAGACTGAGGACTGTGCCCTTCCACTTCATGATATCAAACAAGCTGTCTCAGCATTTCCTTCTCTCACTCATCACAACTGATTCATTCATTTGGACTGAAGGGAAGTGACATTGAAACAAAAAGGGACTAGTGGAGAAGAACACAACATATTCCATTATATTTCAGTTACATATACAATTCATTTTCATTTGTGATTAGCTCTTGTGCTCATTACAAAAATCCAGTTATATTCCAGCTGGCTATACTGAATTCTATTTTAGTTTTACATCTGGCTTTTGAGCCAGCTGAGGTCTGTCTGGGTCCACCACTGGGAATTCACAGCTGCACAGTGTGTACGGTGCAGCTGCCCCCGTGGGATCAGACTAGAGTGGCTTTTATTCATCCCAGCTGACTGCACTGTTATCATTGGAGACTGTCAAAAAATCTAACAGATTTTCAGGGATTAAAGAACTGGAAAAGAGGTAAGGTTTTGACATGGCGAGGCAGTAGATCTGGAACAATGGCTGGACATGATGATGCAGAAGGACGCATATGCACAATGTCACAAAAAAGGGGTTTTATACATGATGAACAGGACAGGGAAGACATCAAGTAGACAACAAGACAAGAACTGGGCAGCTAAATAGTCCTAGAATAGAAAAAATAAAACAGTAAATGTGAGTTGTAAAAATAAAAAATATGTTGGTATATACATAAAAGATACATTTGTGAGATTTTACATATGTGCAGAGTGGGTAGATATACACATATTGCAATTGAGAATAGGTGATTGTGTACCGGATGTGAGTTTGTGTGGTCAGCTGTTGTAGAGACTGATAGCGGAAAGACTTTCTGAATCTCTTTGTCCCACATCGTGGGTGCCACAGCCTGCCACTGAAGGAGCTGCTCAGTCCTGTCAGTGTCTCCTGCATGTGGTGGGAGATGTTGTCCAGCAGGGATGACAGCTTAGCCACTGTCACTCACCACCTCCACTGGATAAAGAGGGCATCCTAGAACAGAGCTGGCCCTCCGGAACAGCCTGTTCAGTCTTCCTGTCCCCAGCGGAGATGCTGGTGCCCCAGCATGCCACACCATGAAAGATGGCTGAGGCCACCACAGAGTCATAAATATCTTTGACACATTTAATTTTTAATATATAATTTTTATTAGTCAAACTAATTGTGATGTATTCATACAAACATTATTCATATTGCTCAAGGTTTCCTTTCTTATAAAAAAAATTACATTGCACTGACACCATTTGCAGTCTCACTCTACCCTGGAAGGGGGTCCCTCTCTGTATCACGTCTTCCCAAGGTTTCTTCCTTTCTTTTTTCTCTCTCCTAGAGTTTTTCCTTTTGTGTCGAAGGGTCAAGTGTGGGGGGTGTCAACTGTAGGGCTTGTCAAACCCCATTGAGACATACTGTATGTGATTTTGGGCTAAATAAGAAATGAATGTTGTTGTTGTTGTTACATTAAAACACTAAAATATATTTATTTAGACTCTTGACTTTTTCTTTTCACATGAAAAGATCTGTGATAATACACACGTTTGACCTTTCAATATCAAAACAAACCCTTACCAGTCCTTACTATGACCTTTTGACATAACATTTACAGCATTTATCAGACGCCCTTATGGTAGTAAGTGGGATTCGAACCCGGGTCTTCTGGTTCATAGGCGAGTGTGTTACCCACTAGGCTACTACCACAGCAACTGTGATGCTTCATTGACAAGATTGTATTCTGATTTAAAAAAAATCTAAAATATATATACATAAAACTTTTTAAGGATGTCCAAGATAAAGTTAGAGAGGGATGTGTTCATGGCATTTAGAATAAACTCTTACCAGTTTGGATACTGAGCTGAACTCAGATAGCTGAGCTGAACAACATTCTAACATTTTTAAAAGTGAGGTGGAGGAATTAAGAAAAACCTCTTGTACTGTACAAAGCAAGATTTCTAAGTCAGCTAACTAAAGAGCTGAACAGATGTTCCTTAGCTCATTTTATTTGTTAAGCATAAATACTTGCTTCCTCCTGATATTAGGTATTTGTCAACATTTGTAGTAAAATGCTGATTCATCTTCCCATAAAGCATGAGTCTTTTGGGTGAGACAAACCACTATTTTTTTTTATGCAGGGTATAGGGGTTGAGTCAGGGTTGATTTCGGGGAAGGCTTCTTATGAGGGCGTTGGAAATTGCTTTGTTGCAAACAGACAGGGTTATGCTAATTTCAGTGTGCTCCTGTGACACGTTTGCTGAGCACGGTGAGGACATCCTGTGTCATTTCACTCTCACTCCTGCATGTTAGTTTCCAGTAGGTCTACTCAGTAGCATGTAGAACAGGATGCACACTCTGTCATGTGACCAAATGTTGTGGGTTGTGATGAACCCACGTCTGATACTATCTCAGGACGGATTCAATGCAGATCTACCACAAACATGCTTCTTCAGAATGCTTACAAACTATGTTATTGCATAGTTTTTTATGAAGAAATAAAAATAAAAAGTGTCTATTTGAAATTAATGTACAAGTGCAATATGATTGCTTGTTTTATTTCTTCACAAAGATCATTAAAACATTCAAATGATGAGCCATTTGTTATTTTTTTCTTATAACAATAGATTTGTTGGCCCTTTACCCAGCTATGGTAGTGTCAACTTGCAATAATCTGTTGAAGTGTAATTTGTAATAAGCACCTCTAAATTGTTAACCTCTGTTAAATTAATGACTCATCGTTTTCGTGTTTGACATTTCAGAAATATGAAATGTCCTGTTTCCATACAGTACTTTGGGTTGCTCTACTTTTAATGTTTACTGCAGTGTTTCCATTCACTTTGTTCACTCTATACAAATGTATCAATTTATCAAACATCCGAACAAATATCCCATATAGAAAAGATTACATATTTCTTTGTGCCTTGAGTGCAGGTAGTTTTAAATAAAACACCAGACCTGTGGTCCATCCATACTGATCAAATAGTGTAGATGACCATATCAAATAAAAGGAACTTCACCTCTTCTTTTGGCCCTTGGGATAGCTAATAGTGGCATACTCCACTGCATCAGTCTGTCTGAACACCATCTCAGCTGTCCTCCCTCCACCTTTGCTCCTTGGCCAGCTCTGGAAGTCAAGTTCTCCATATTCCACAGAGTGCACTGAGCCAGCAGCTTTACTAGCCACCTACACACAGAACATATAAATGAGCACTTCCATTGTGGCAGGGATTAAAGACCACTGCTGTGGAAGAAAGTAAAGAGAGACAAACCTGCAGAGATATGCTGGGGGCTAAAGGGGCTGAAGTAGGCTGTTTATTCCCTGGAACAGAGAGGGCATGAAGTATTAAAATTATGTTTATAATTTAAAACAGTGGTACCAATACATCTACATAGACAAGAAATGTTTCTGAGTCCTGTAAATCTAACATCTGACTTAAAACAAGCTTCTGATCTGTAAACATGGTTTTGAAAGGAAAGTAACTCATGGAATGGAAGCATTGTAGGTGTGATGGAAGCATTGTTTACAATGGTGATTTCTTTTTGCCATTCAATTTGCCACCATGAATGTGGGTGTCACGCTAGGGCCTTATTAATAAACATTAACATATCATCACAGATCAGAGGATTTTTTTTCCATTCAGAATGCAGTAACAGCTTTGAAGCTCGGATGCAAAATGTTTCCATTTCCATATGATGTTCCTGATGTGAATGGTCCATCACTCTGTTGAGAAGTTCCCATGGTTGTGTGAAGATTAGATAAATTAGTCCATTCAATGATGAAGTCTATGAAAAAGTAAACGAATTTGGTTCACTGTAAAAAAGCCAATTTGCAAAGAGTTAGTTAAATTAATTTTATTGTGTAAAATGAACTAAGAAATGCAAATTTGGAAACCAAATGAAGATTTGTTTCTACATTCAACCAAACCGGTTAAAATAGTTAACAAACAAGCATTGTTTTGTTGATTTTACTTCAATGTTTCAGTGAAAAGTTATAAGGAGCAGTTTTAAGCCACTTTTGTGGCTGGCTAGTGTGGCTGACGTTTTGACTTCTATTTTCCATGCGTTGCACAGAATATGTTTATTATTTAACCCCCAGTATATTCAATGATGGATTCACACTGAAAATGCAAATTGTCACAATTAGAGTCACACATTTTCTCAAACTGCAGGTTTTCTACACTACTTGTTACATGATGTGTCCTTCTGGGGCAGTGGTGGTCTAGCGGATGTAGCTCAGTGGTTAGAGAGCATGCTTTACATATGAGGTCCTGAGTTCAATCCACAGCATCTCCATGGTGACCTCCCTTCGGGGGCAGTGGTGGCCTAATAGTTAAGAAAGTGGCACCATAAGGTTACTGGTTTGAATCCCGATCTGCCGAGGTGCCACTGAGCAAAGCACCGTCCCCACTAGGGCTGCACGATATTGGGAAAATATGCAATATTGTTGTTGAATATTGTGATAATGATATTCTTGCGATATAACATTTCCCGAGAGAAATGCTTTTTAAATTATTATTATTAGCTATTAAAAAAAGCTTTTATATATGTAATTATCATACTAAAATAAACAGGTAATATATATACACACACACACACACACACACACACACACACACACACACACATATTATTAAACAAAAATGGAATAAGAAAATACTATTAAACAAAGTGTACAGGCCTTAAATATGTAATTGATATATTGCCAACATCCACATAAATAAAATTAATATTAACATTACATGGCCCAGTCTAGCCAATAGCATTATATCACTTACTTGGGAGGCGGGGTATAAAGATACTAAGGGCCCATCTGATTTGGAAACAGAAATACTTGGCACATAAATTAATGCTGCGTCCGAAATCGCATACTACATTGAGAGACGCAGGAATCCCACATTTTCTACCTCAGAGAGTGGCTGGTCACTCCATGCAATGTACTCGATAATTCCCCGGTATCGGCGAACTTTTAACGAGTACGAGTACTTTAGAAAATGTGGTATCGGTACTACTCGGTAATACTACTCGCCTCGCATACTGTTTTTCACATACAATATATGGTGTGGCGGCGGAGCTGGCCAATGAGTTGGGACCAGCATGCCTTGTGGGTGAGATACGCGCTGACGGGACGGGCATGCCTGGGGACTGCAAATAGTTAACCATGTTACAGGTAATGTGTCGGGGTTCGGGATGTGTGTTATGGGGTTTTAATGTTATCTATCGCAACTCTTTGCGATACAGATATCGTGTATACTAATATCGCGATAACGATAATTTTTCGATATATCATGCAGCCCTAGTCCCCACACACTGCTCCCCGGGCGCCTGTCATGGCTGCCCACTGCTCACTCAGTGCTGCTGTGTATCACAAGTGACAATCACTTCACTTTCACTGCAGTTGCCATGTATTCAGTTCTGGAGGATAAGTGGAAGCTTTATTTTGATCTTTTAGTAGAGGCATTATGACATTACTATTTAGAGTTCATCTTATTGCCATGATTACAAATGAAGTAGTCAGTGATGTGCACAGCAGTTGTCTAGTTGCACAGAATCACTACATTTACATTTACATCACTAGGATCCGTTCACGAAAAATATTCATCCATTGAATCATTGAATGCTTGGCAGGAGGAGCCTGTGACTCTGAATTCCTTAACTGACAAGGCTCAACGTTTCATAGCTTTTTTCCCCCCCTTTTACATTCAGTGATGGATTCACACTGAACATGCACTGTTCCCTTGCAAATTGTCACAATTAGAGTCATGCATTTTCTCAAACTGCAGGTTTTCTACAATACTTGTTACATGATATGTTCTACTGTATGTGAGACCATACATGTATTTGTTTCAAGCACATCAGAGTGGTAACAATTGCAGTCACATCAAGCACAAAATAAATTATTTGGTTATTGTGTCTCCAAACAGTATAAAATAGTTCAGATGGTAATTTCAGAAGAAAGATTTTTATGGGTTTTACCTGAAGACCCTTTTAATAAGAAGATGATAAAAACAGTGAGGCCTGCAAGCAGCATTATGGATAACATGCTCAGAGCTGTGAAGATGTACCGGTCAGTCGTTTTGGGCTCCACCGTTGGCGTGGCTGTTGTAATGCTTGAAGCGCTTGGGAAAACTTCAGAGAAAAAAGTCAAATTTATTTATTTTTAATGCACAAAATTGGTGATTTGATTTTAAAAATGCACACACAAAATGTACATACCTGTGGTGTTATCTTCCTGGACTCTGAGAAAAAATTCTATGATGTTTTAATAGGCTCTCTATCAGATGTTTCAATAAGTTTGGCTTGGTATATGCTAGTATCTGATAATGACAGGTTCATCAAGTGGAAAGTGATGTTTGGAAATGAGATGTTTATGATGACATTTTTTTCAACACAAAGCGTTTTTGTAGGATCACAACCTACTATTTTAGTGTGGGTTTCTATACAGATTGACTGTAGCCCTGTCAAGTTTAGACAGGTTATGGTATGTGAAAGAATATGTTACATTTTTATGTACAGTGCCGATCAGTGTTGTGGGCTCCAGGTTACCTGAAAAGCGAAAAACATGAGGCATTTCTTATAAAGGAAGCAATCTGGTGACTCGCAGAAATGCTAATCACAAACATCAAATCTAGCTGTCTTCTGAAGCACAAGTGAAAAATAACATGGCAAAAATATTTATGAAATATGTAGCAATTAAATTGTATTTTTAATAAACAAGCAGAACAATCAATAGAATAAATATACATTAAAGCAACTTTACATTCAATGTGATATTTCTAGATGTGACATCATAAAAGCATATACAGAAGTCATAACCTCTAGTTTTTTAGTCCATTTTAATGAAATGGGCAATTACGAATACCATAAATATATGAAAATGTTGTCTTAATCTCAGTCAAAGTCAAACTAACCATGGAAATAAATAAACAAGACAAAAATATGGGTAAACACTGACAGAATTTCTCAGATTTGCATCTTCAATGGCAAGAGCTTTTCATCACTCAAGGAACTAATTTCTGCATTTTTGTCATTTTATGGGATCATAAAAAGCTTTACAGACTCTTCTGCCACATATCTCTAAGTTCTAGCTGCAGGCTGAACAGCAGGATGAAAAGAATTTATCCAACGATTCTGTTTTATCAACATTTTCTACACTGATTCAGTTTGTAAGCATGAATTTATACTGGCATTTGTTTGAATTAAAATTGTAAAATGTAAACAGAATAACTTGATCTCACCTCTGTGAATTAAAAGTAAGCCGAGCAGAGCCAGTGGTAGTGATCTGTTCAGGTCACACAACATATTCAAAGATTAGCCCGGTTATGATTAAGGAATAGAAGCTCCAAACTCTGTACGTGTCGCTTTTATGCGTGGTTGAACTGATTTACACTGAGCTGAAGGTGTGAGTTTGGAGGGTGGGGGTGCAGACAGGAACTAGACTGGAGCAAACTGTCTGTGAAGTGTCATAAGATGCACATCATTCGAGTTTTCAAAAACGTTTGATGTCTCAAGACAATGGAATTTTCATGTAACTGGGTAAAAATGATCTCTACTTCAGACATGTGCCACTTGCGACTCTTCACCAAAATATATTTTAAAACCGTGTGTCTAAATTAGGTCAAAATGAACAATATTGAGGGTCTTTCCTGTGGTTTGTGGTGAACCTGGTGGGCTTTTCTTCTTTACATACATTGCACAACCACAAAAACACTGATCACACTGCATTCTTCTGTTTTAAACCACCATGGATTTACAGTGTAAAATGAGAATATTGTTCATATACTCTTCCTGAACATTTTAATAAGTAACGATCTTAAAATATGAAGTGTCCTGATGCATGACCTGTTACTCTCAGGGGGAACTGGGCTCACATAGCGGGTGCTGATGCACCTGATTAATGAGTCCTGATCACTCCAAGCTGATGGCAATTATATTATATTGTCCCCACATTACATTGTCTGTATGTAACATAAAAATGTATTTTATTAGAAGAATTAAGAAAAAATGCTGAAATGTTTTATGCATTTTATATATTCCCTTACTCTTAATATTATTATCACGAGTGAATATACCTGAGACATATTTGTAAGATATGGGTTGCAATAAATCCATTAGTTCAATCTCGCCATTATAAAATTGATTCTAATTTAAACCACGCTGCACGCATTTTTCTGTTGGCTCGTCATATTTTAGGTGCGGCGCAGTTTTTCCACCACTCCTCGGCGTGGCAGCAACGAGCTCTGAACCGCGTGGAAGACAGAAAAACCCAGAAGAAATGAGCTCAACCATGTTGTCATAGAAACTGCGTCTAGGTTTACGAGGCAGGACTCGGTTGTTTAACTGCGGTGCCTGACTGCTCAGCGTTTCTACCTCAAATGCTGTCTTTTCTGGCTCCTTCACAATGGCGAGCACGGAAACAAACGCGAGTTGTTATCTTATTAGGCCAAACTATCAACACAAGTAAGAAACCAAAAGTTCCTTCCGTTCGAGAAATGATTGTGGGTCCTGTTTTGTGTGCTTTACGTCTGTACATAACTTTATTTACACAGCCAATATTATATTTTGTGAATTATATAATGTTGTCTCAAGTCTAGGTTAGCTAAGACTGGTGTTTAATATAATGCTGTCATTTCCAACGCCACGTGTGCTTGTTGTGCGCATTTGAACGTTTAGGTTCAAGTCAAGTCTTGTCAAAGAGTGCATTCGAGAAATCCTGAGAGAGCATCTTACTGGGTTACAGTACGAACCTGAACAAATTCCAGCTCTGTCGCGGACTTTGGCTGACTGCATTAAGGACCGACTAAAGGGTGATGCTTCATATTCTTAGTGTTGATTTTCTGCTACACTTCTTTCAAATAAACGTAAATATATGTATACACATACACAATCAGAAGAACCCTCTAACACATCTCAATGCTGTTTATGTTTTTTTTTTAACTGTCTGTCTGGTAGGTGTGGAACTTGAGCGTTATAAGCTGGTTGTGCAGGTGGTGATTGGGGAACAGCGGGGAGAGGGGCTGAAGTAAGTCTTATTAATATTACGATGGAACCTACACATCACGCCTGTCATACTGATAGGAAGATCAGATTTGAGAAAAAAAACATTAATGCTATTAGTAAAATTATTAATGTGTAGTTGTAAATGTAGTTAGTTTTTAGTGGTGATTCTGTTACCATGCATGATCAGATTTTTTTAGATCCCAGTTGCTTGTCCATAAGATCAATCAGTTCTAATCAATGTGATTTTATTCAGTTCTGCTGCTTCTACAGATTATATTGTTTATTTTTTTATCCATTTAGGATGGCTGCTCGCTGCTTTTGGGATTCAGATACAGACAGCTATGCCAGGACATTTCATGAATGTGTGTATGACTTTATTTCATTTTAGCTATTTACCTCATGTTCAATATTTAGGCTAAAACTTTTTTTTTCTTATTCTTCTCAGGACCAGTCTAGTTTGTGTGGCGGCAGTGTTTGGTTGTTATTACTACTGAAGGTGTGTCACATGGACATTTGTCTTTCCTGGTGAGGTTTCTGAAGCCAGCTGAGCTTTTTAGTTTACTCCTAATACCAAACAAAGTCTGCACACTTTATTTCTCAACAGATTCTTTACAGAATTATTTAAACCAAGATTATCTCTCTATGGTCAGTCTAAATAAAAAAAATATTTAAACCTTTAAGTGCTTGTTTGTAGTAAATGTAATTGTTGTGTATCTTGTTATATGTAATTCTTTGTATGACCAATAGGTTGCACTACTAGAACAAAACCAACATTCTTTGCATGAGTGATCAAAAGAAGTCAGGGTCACATAGATCATGTACAGCAGGCTAGGTTTGTGGGCCCTTTCAACCTTAGCACTTGACAAAAAATGTTTTGTTGGTTTCACTGGAGCATCTCATGAATAACACAGAAGAAAACATAAGAAGACTCTGGTGTTACTCAAACCCACAATCTTTGAAAATCTAGAAGTCCATTGTGCAATTCATTAAACCACAGAGCCTAGCCTGTTGACCAATCAGTTCACCACTTTGATCATTTGAAATGAAAGTAAAAATAATAGCCCTTTACCCTAATAATTGTACTATGACATGCATGGATCTATGAGTCAGACCTGACTTCAGATATCTCTTTCTTACCTGCTCCAATCTGCTTTGCATGTAAGAGGTCCTGGGTTAAATTAATTGGTATCTCCATAGTCAGTCCCTTTTTAGTAAAAAGGTCTGCTAACATTATTATTTAGGGTTCTACATTTAGAGGCAGTGAAAATGTCTCTATTACACCATTCAGTTCTAAGGTTCTAATCACACCATATAAAAGTGTTGCTAAATTAAAAAAAAAAATCAAGTCATGACCTTTTCAACCTTAACACTTGATATTAAAAATAAGCCTTTAAATGCTTTGTTGGAGTCACATCTGGTGGCTTTGAATATCTTTGAATGTTTAGAAGTCCAGTGCCTTGCCCATTTCACCACAGAGCCAAGTTTGTTTAATTTACCTCGTTTCACATGTCTGTTCATTTGAAATAAATCTAATTGCTATAACTTTACCATTTAATCATTTCACTATGAAATGCACTGTGGCAAATCTGTGAGTCAGACACACGGTCACACAGATCTTCCCTACATGTGGATGTAGCTCACTTGTTTGCTTTGGACCACTGTAGGGATGGTCACAATCCTTTACTAACAAACCATTTCTAGAATAATTAGTTTAAGAAAAGGAATATTGCTTTTTTTGTGAAAGCGGAAAACAAATCTTTTCAATCAATACATGAACACAGCAGAATTGTTTTTTATGATCTTTAAAATGTTAGAGGAAACAGATGGTTTTAACAAAGGTCAAGGTTTTATTTGGTTTCTTCTTGAGTAAATAGTTCACAAAATGGACAACAAGACACAGGGTCAATAAAGAGGTCAAACACACCAAAATAAACTCAAACCAAAAGTAACTTAAACTGAAACTAATTTCAAATGAACTAACCAACTAACCTTGACCCTGACTAAGTCAGGGGGGGCAGTGGTGGCCTAGCGGTTAAGGAAGTGGCCCGTAATCAGAAGGTTGCCGGTTCAATTCCCGATCCGCCAAGGTGCCACTGAGGTGCCACTGAGCAAAGCACCGTCCCCACACACTGCTCCCCGGGCGCTTGTCATGGCTGCCCACTGCTCACTCAGGGTGATGGGTTAAATGCAGAGGACAAATTTCACTGTGTGCACTGTGTGCTGTGCTGCTGTGTATCACAAGTGACAATCACTTCACTTTCTTCTTTCTTCACTTTCTTTAAAAAAAAGTCTTTCAGTCATGACTTGTCAATAACTCACAATACTATAACCATACACTATATAAATTAGGAATCATTAGCACAGGCAAACCTGAAGCATTATTAACCATGCAACCATAAATTTTATAGAAAAATTAAGCTAATGAAATATTGTCCCATTTTGTGCTTAACGGAATCAAAATGCATTTTGGTTGTCAGGTGTAGCTTTAACATGTTAACGTTGACGGCATTATTGTATGTTAAAATACTGTTACATTATTTCTGGGACTGAACCAACTTTGAAAGAACATTCATGTCTATAAACCCAATAGTTGTGTTTTAGGTGATGTGTATCACATGTGACAATCACTTCACTTTACTTTAATGTTACGAATAGACTAAGTGACAAAGTTTTGGAGTCTGAAAAGCGTCTGGCTAAACCAAAGGCCCTGGCATGAGAAAAATATGCATTGTCAAATAAAGTGAAAGTGAAGTGATTGTCACATGTGATACACAGCAGCACAGCACACGGTGCACACAGTGAAATTTGTCCTCTGCATTTAACCCATCACCCTGAGTGAGCAGTGGGCATGGCCATGACAGGGCCGCGGGGAGCAGTGTGTGGGGACGGTGCTTTGCTCAGTGGCACCTCAGTGGTACCTTGGCGGATCGGGATTCGAACCGGCAACCTTCTGATTACGGGGCCGCTTCCTTAACCGCTAGGCTTCAAACAAAACACCCCTCTCGCTGAAGTTGTGCTTTAGGGATTAAGGATTTGAGAGGGTCACATGTACCAACAACCTGCATCCCAACTGAACAAGGTTGTGTGATTACTGAAAGCACTCGGAGCCCACAGTCCTTTGCCCTAGACTTTAGTACCTCAAGGAGTCAACAAGACTGCATTTTTTATAATCAATATGTCTGGCCAATTGTTACTAAATTGAAGCATACAACGGATATAATATATTCGTGTGACTGTTGCCCCATCTCCTGCCACTGAAGCAAAGGCACATGAAACAAGAAATACACATTAAACTGAGCATAAAGTTTAACTAGTCTTGGTCTTACCATTTTTTTCATCACTAGGTCTGATAATTTAATAACACTCCATTGGACAACTATGTTACTGCTTTTTAGCAGTACTGGTATCAGCCTAGTTAAATCTTATCAAAAGAATAATATGTAGTTGCTGCATACATTGTGTTTGACAAAGTTATATCTGGGTGATTATTAACATGCAAGGATTTTACTAAATGTTTTGTCATCATAGAGCATGAAACCTTTTCAAATTATCACGAAAGTGAGTTCTATAGGGATACATCACGGTACAGCAGTACATCTGTTTAGCTGGGCTCAGGTGTGAAAATGTCCTTGTCTTCTGTTTTTGGCTGTCAGTGAATCTGCCATATTGCACCTGTGTCCTTCAGTCTGTACACCACGGGCACCTAGAGACACATTCTGCTTTCATTCACAAGCAAACCTTCCTGGCAAGGGATAAAAAATGTTTTCTTATGCACATTACTATGTGCATTTCCATTAGGGCTGCACGATTTGGGGAAAAAGACATATTGCGATTATTGAGATCAATATTGCGATATGCGATATGATAAAGGACACTTGCTTGTATATCAATGAAAAGTCGCATACTAATAGTGAAATGTTTAATTTCAAAGTGAAACATACAAACTACTTATAATCTGAAAAGCCCAGTGCTTTCAAAATACAATATTCTACAAAATTAAATAAATCACAAAAAACTCTTTTACATTACTGTCGAATGACAAACCCTGGTAAGGCTAAACAACTGTTTTGATTATATTTGGCCATTATAAAATCCCGTATTATAGTTCTTACGTTTAGCCAAAACGTTGTTTGGAGGCTGACTTGAACACAGGAATGCATAGCTTCGCTAGCTTAGCCTAGCTTAGCTAAGGTTAAGACTTATAAAACGGGGATTTTATAATGGCCAAATATATTCAAAACAATTGTCCAGCCTTTCCTATGAAATGTAATCCCCCGGGATCTGGTTTGGAGCGTACAGTGGTTTGTACAGCCCCAAGCAGCACAAGAGTGAGACATTTTTATGCACTTCTTTCCATAGACATGTATATGCTTCACTCCACAGCAGAGCCTCTCGCAATATGGCGGCGACATTGACATACGATGCAGCGCGTCATGCGGTGTCTAACCATATGTCTCCGAATCGAAAGTCATGTGACCAAACACGTCACATCCAACTGAAGTGAGACTTCAGTCAGCTCGCAAACTTTGAGAGAATGAGAGAATGGATCGGATATGTTGGCGATCCAATCCATGTACTAATCATTTAAATCGCAGCTTTTTGCGTTCATGTAATCGCACAGACTGACATCGCGATTACGATTGCGATTAGATTAATCGTGCAGCACTAATTTCCATTATTCCATTATAATCACATTATTAAAGTGCTGAAGCACCTCTATACTAAAAGAATCATAACCACTGCCATGACCAAAGACATTAACATCACTTCTGATTCCTGTCAGCCACCCCTCTAACTCCTTTTGCAAGGGAACCATGGTTAAATGTTTAGCTTCAATGCAATTGTGGGAATGTAGCTCAGTGGTAGAGCTTCGCATGTATGAGGTCCTGGGTTCAATCCCCAGCATCTTCATGGTGACTTCCCTTTGGGGGCAGTGGTGGCCTAGCGGTAAAGGTAGCAGCCCCATAATCACAAGGTTGCCGGTTTGAATTCCCATCCGCTGAGGTGCCACTGAGCAAAGCACTGTCCCCACACACTGCTCCCTGGGCGCCTGTCATGGCTGCCCATGCTCACTCAGGGTGATGGGTTAAATGCAGAGGACAAATTGCACTGTGTGCTGTCACTTCACTTTAATGTATATTATTTGTTCAATTTGTTTTGTGTTTTTCAAATCTGCATGATATCAGGAATCCACTCATTTTATATTTCATGATACATAATTAAATGTAGAGTAACAATATAAATACACAAGAAACCAAGGCCATAATTTAACAAACCCACTAGCTGAAAAAAATGTCTTTTAGATACCAGGAAAGTGTAGTTCTATTTCCTCAAGGCATGCACATTTGTGGGGATAAAATGTCATTTGATTAATCAAGCAATGTGCTGGATTAGAGGCCCAAGGAGATTTTATTCAGAACCAGAACAAAAAAAAAAAAGATCTGTTTTTGCTGCATGTTTGGGCCTTGTGACCTTTTGGTCAGTTGTATGCAGAAAATTTTAAATTCTGTATATAACAATGCCCACTAAACATACCAAAACAAAATATTTTATCATTAGGAACCTTTTCATAGTGGCACTATTTATTTATTTTCATTCTACTGGTGCCATGAGTTCCAGTGCTGTTTATTCTTTGTTGTCTGAATTTCAGGGACCTGAACTTTGTTGTTCAGGTCTCTCCATCAAACACATGGCAATAAATAGCAGAAAAGCAATTTCTCTCATTTATACTTGACCTCTGGATGGCAGGAAAGGAAAAAGATATACTTTCTTGCAGTTCAGTCAACTTGCATAAAAAACTCAGGCAATGACTTGTCACACACTGAACATGTGTACTGAAGCACACATAAAAGAATAAATAATAATAAATTAATAAATAAGTTCAAGTTAAAACTACGGTAGGAGTAACAGTAACATCCTTTTACCTTTTACCATGAAATGCGTGTTGAAGATGTGAGACAGACCAAACTTCAGACTGACTTGGAATGTAGCTCAGTGATAGAGTGCGTTCTTCGCATGTATAATATTCACTCTTGTTTAGGAAATATCCTTACAGCAAATAGCTCTCTCAAAAACAGAAAGAGCCTTACATTGCAGACTATGACTCCAGATAATGTTGCGTGTTTAAATCACGTACCAGTCATATTCGTGTTTTGCTAAATTACTGAAAACCATAAATTAAGAAAAGCAAGCAACAAAATAAATGCTTGCGTTGAAAATCTAAGTATATCTCAAAAAGTTTTTTGGATCAACTTGAGTGAATAGTGCTGCTGTAATGGACCATTTTGCCATCTATATGTAAAATAGGCCCCATGTCAAGGAATAAATCTGTCAGAATTAGTTGGTTTAATTAAAAAACAGAATGTGTTTCAGATGGCAGGACAAAACTATGAGAGTATTTTGTGAGAGGATATTTGGCTTGCATTATTAATTTCAGCTCATCAAAGCTCACAGTGACACAACAACAAAATGTCCTCTTATTTTAACCCATCACCCTTAGTGAGCAGTGGACAGCCATGACAGTTGTCCGGGGAGCAGTGTGTGGGGACGATGCCTTGATTAAGGGGACCTCAGTGGCACCTTGGCAATTCGGGATTTGAACCCACTTCTCTACCCCCTAGGCCACCACTGGCCCAACCTTATACAACGTAATGCAGTAATCACAGTTAAAGTGCAGTCCATGTACATTTTACAGTTGCAAATCTTTTCTTGACAGCAGTTTGACAAAAACACATTACTATATCAAATGAAATAGCTTTCATATACTGTTCTGTACATATTTGGGGGGGTTGTCGAATAAATCAGTGAAGGTTTCCAAATATACAACAAACCTCCCACCAGAAAATCTGCTTTTCAGTCAAAGTTTAGAACAAAACAAAACAAACAACAACAACAAAACACACATTGATCAATTATGTAAGAGAGAGGTAATTATGCACATAGGATCACAGTGAGGGAGTGCAAGACAATGCAAGCTTGGTTCCCCAAAAGAGAGTCCGGTGGAATTTGTGACAGCCTTCACAGGCTTTTACAGGCATTTTGTGGAAATTATTATTTTTTATGTTTAATGTATTACATTTTAGCTTTTATATATATATATAGTTAGTTTAACTATTTATAATCATGTTATAAACAATATTTATAATCATATGAACTAGGCATATACATTTGATTAGAGATTCTTAGTTATTGGTTATTATTACTGTATACTATTTCCTTTCAAATCTTAAGTTAACGTGTCACTCATTGCTTTCATTTGCTGACAGAAATTTGTAAGTCAGGGCATTTTTTTCAGTGAAGTTACACAAATTTTCAGTTACACACCCTTTGAGCTAAACTACACAAACCACACAAGTTTAACATTCAGGGTCATGAAACTGTAGACTCATGCCTATGACATTGGTACAGTGCATGGTCCTCTGCCTCTATACAGCTGATTGCCCTTGCTTGCAGGGGTGTCACTAAGAGTTCTGTGGCACATCATGTGCACAGTCATGCTCAATGAGTGCTTTCTGGCACTTGAGTGGCCGCTGACAGATTACTTCCTTAAACATCTTTCTAAAGCGTGTAGACATGAGGTTATACAGGATGGGGTTAATTGCTGAGCTGAGGTAAAAGAACACCCCGGAGATGACATGTACATACTGGAAGATTTCCAGCTGATCAGTGGTCCACTGGTCAATGAAGCTCCACATTAGTCGATCAGTGTGGAAAGGAGCCCAGCAGATCCCAAACACCACAACCAGAACAACTGCAATAAAATGCAAACAAAAACCGCCTTGTTACACACAGCAGAAATCATTTCATATTGATCAGCTACAGGGCATGAGTTTCATGTCAATGGAATAGACATTGCACGTTGGGAGGGTTTGCTAATGTTATATCATAAATGTACTTGGGATTTACAGAAACAAGTAAGGTCTGCTTGCTACCTATCAGTATATTGGAGAAAGTAACATCTCTCCCAGTGTTACGTCCTCTGACGTATTTATTTTTATTATATTGTAAACATGAATTGTCATGCTACAGTATGTTGTGTTTTTCTCTCTTTTTTTCTTCTTCTTCCTTCGTCTACCACACTGCCAGCTTGGTGTAGCTCAGCTGTGCCTAATTGCACCAATCACCGCTGGATCCACATTGGCTAATGAGGGGAGCTCTGTGGAGTTAAAGGCTGCCCCGGGAGGGTTGTTTTGTGGGCAGGGCAGGGCAGGGCCAGGCAGGCAGGGCAGGGGCAGGGCAGGGCAGGGCAGGGCAGGGCAGGCAGGGCAAGGGCAGGGCAGGGCAGGGGGGCAGGGCAGGGCAGGGCAGGGCAGGGCCAGCTCACCAGAGAGTATTGTGTTTTCTCCTGCCTTAGACATTAGCTTGTGTGCTATTGCTCATGCATTTGTTAGCTTGTTATTTGTGCTAAGGTGCTAGCCTGTGCTAAGTCTTAACTTCAACTTCACCAGTTGTCATCTTTTTAGTCATTGCTACAGCCCTTTTCCTACTCTTTTCTGAAACTTGAGTTCTTTGTTTTATTTACTTAGTTATTTTATAAGGAGCAGTAGGGAGGAGGACGCCATTTACTTTTGGTATCATCTTTTCTCCTGTGTTAAGTTAGTAAGGGAGCCAGGTAAGACTTCTGTTTATTTGATATTTTTTTGTGAGGTTACCTAAGTTTCTTTAAAACTAAGTTAGAACTGTTATGTTTGTTATTTTGGCCTTGTTTTGCTCCCTGTTTTGGATACTTGAGTTTGTAAATACATTTTTTTGTTGGCCATTTGAGATTAGTGTGATCTTTTCGGAGTGTTGGGACAGGGGAAAAGCAAATTAGACATTGTATTCAGGTTTGTAGATAAAAAGCTGCTATCTTAATTCATTTTGTTACTTCTCTTCCACCCCTAGACACGAGGAGAATGTAACAGTCATTTGTTTATTGTTTTTTTTTTTTTTTTTTTTTTTTTTTTCCATTTTGACAACTAAAAGACAAACTGATGTTTTTATAAAAAGAGGAGCTCATCATTTATTTTTAAAATATTTTGCAGACACCCTTATTCAGAACATATTCTTAGGGTTAAGTGTCTTGCTCATGGACACAATGGTAGTAAGCGGGACTTGAACCCGGGTCTTCTGGTTCATACGCAAGTGTGTTACCCCTAGTCTACTACCACCCACATTCATGAATACACTTCTAGATGTAAACCACTCATTGTAGATCTTTATGAAAAAGACAGCATTGCGGAAGCAGTGTAAGGGACTTACACAGCATTTTAGTGACCTGACGGCGGCGGGTCTTCAGCTGCCCATTGTGACACATCCTCTCCCTGTGCAACTGCAGTCCAATGAGGAGGTATAGGACACTGACTGTCAGCACTGGCAGTAGAAAGAAGAGCAGCGTAGTCAGCTGAACAATCAAGTTGTACATCCAGCGGGGTCTCACAAGTGTGCAAATAGCTGAGTCTGGGATGCCAGAGGCACCTGAGCCAGGAGGCAGTGTAAGAATTCCATGGAGGCTTGTGTTGGGCATTGCACAAAGTACTGATGCTGCCCAGATACTAAAGATGACGCGTTTGGCATGTGTGCGAGTAACCACATACTTGGCCTTAAGTGGGTGCACCACGGCAATGTAGCGCTCAACACTCAAAGCTGTCACATTGAGGATGGAGGCAAAGCACACTGTCTCAAACAGAAAGGTCTTGAAGTAGCATCCCACAGCACCTAGAATGAAGGGTAGTTGCTCCACATCTCATACAACTCTAGTGGCATCCCCAGGAGCAGCAGCAGCAGGTCTGAAACGGCCAAACTGAACAGGTAGAAGTTGGTTGGTGTCCACATGACTGTGTTGCAGGCAATAATGATGCAGGTCAGCACATTGCCCAAAGCACCAACTAGGAAGATGAGCAGGTAGGTAAACACATAGGCAGGAAGTCAGAAGACCGTCTAGGGCCTAGGTACTTTTCCAGGTACTCGTTTAATGTCAAACATGAGTTGTCCGACTCCAAGGTGATGCCAAGCTGGGTGCCATTACATTGAGCCTCTTGCAAACAGCCCAGCAGACCACACCAGACTCCCATGGTCTTGAGAGCAGTGTGGTTACATATCGCTGACATATTGCCTCTGGTGATACAGAAAAAACAGGGATTTGAAATGTGTTGCTTTGTAGATAACAATCAATTATCAATACAATGTTGCAACAACATTTTCTAGAAAGTGTCCTTGTATGTATTTACCGTTCGTAAAAAAAAAAGCAAAGCATAGATTGAAAATTTTTTAGGCCATATATTGAGAAAACCATCAATCATTTAAAAAGAAGTACGTTAGACCACTTAGTCTACTGTCCAAAACAATGGTGGAATAACAATGCAATTGATATGAATTCATAAACGAATCTTAAAACAAGAGAACACAAAGTTTTTGCTTAACATGTATTTGTAATTTAGCTACAAGTTTAAGATTATTTCTATATTGCATCTGTATACCTCTATGCATAAATATTGTTTTTATCAATTCAGAAGAAAGACTTGTCTCAACTGCATACAGATTTTAAACTTTTTTCAAGTATGTCTATTACTGGAGAATACATATAATAAATGTATACTTTCACCTTATACAAGCAGTGGCTGTTCTAACCTATAGGGCGGACAAACCCTTGATTTGGGTGCTAGTCTAGCTTGAGTATCTTTGTCATACATTAAACACATCCATGGAGTGAAGCATTAAAAGAAAGTGAAGTGTTTCCATAACTTCTCAGCCACCAATGCACCATTAGCACATTTGCTTTCTCATTTAAATATTGCCATTAGTCTAACTTTATTGCCCACTAAGTTTAGACCAACACAATTTGTTTCTCTATATTTTTCTTGTCTGCGCATAAGCCTTCCTGCTCTGTACTGCACACACTTCAAATCTGATCGATCAGAAACAGAGTAGACTGTTTTGCTTCCTACTGTTAAAGTTAGATTTTAGCGGTTATTAAACATGCTGTTATGCAAATATATATATATTTGCAGAATTATACTAAATAAATAAATTACTGTTGTGACAAAAACAGAAAGGCTGATCTAAAAATCATAACTCCCATCTTATATGAAAGTTTTTTTTATCATTTTTTCATGTATTTCAATGAATATTTAGTGTGATGTAAACACAAGAATAATGACACATTTCAAATGAAGCAAAAAGCCTTACCTGACACGATTGAGATTGTCCATTTAGAACATATAGTTTTCCTATACCATTTTATTAGATTCTAAAATTATTGTAGAAAATAAAATCACAGATCACTCATCACATAATGCATATAATCACTTCAAAGTGTTGCAGAGTTCTTTCTCTCAGTCTGCTGCTATCCTGCAGACTGATGTGCAGTAGCCTGAATCTGCTTTGTTCTCCATGACTCATCCTCTCCTCTAACACTCTCTCTTTTCTTACTATCGCTCACTTGATTTCTTATGACTCATTTCTACAACTGAATCTCTCTGCCTGCCTACTTTCCAATCCCATATTTTCATCAGACTCTGATGAAATATGTGACTCTTCATCTTTGTGTGCTGAATCCCTGTTGTCCTTTCCTGTGTCAGAAAACTGACTGTCGTCCCTTAAGTCTTAACTTCAGCTGTTCCCATTAGGCTTTGCCACAGTGGACCAACCATTTCCCATTTCTTCTGCATCCTTCTCAATCACACCAACCACCTGCATGTCTTCTCTCACCACATGCATAAACCTTCTACTCTGCCTACCTCCTGTCTGGCTGCTCCATTCTCAGAATAATTCTCCCAACATTTTGCACACAATCTAACCATCTCAATCTTGCCTCTCTAACTTTGTCTAAACAAGCAGTCTCTCTAATAAACTTCTAACTACTACATAGGTCTATTGAACAGGGCCAGCACATTAATCTTTTTATTAGAGTTATTAACTACTTGGACACATGAAAGATTTGATAGATGGCACATACATTTCAATAAAATTATTTAGCCTATTTGACATGACTATAATTTGAGAGTATGTCATCCTGTGGTAAAAAAAATACAACAGAGACTACTTGTTCAGAACAGATGTTTTCAGTAAACTGTTTACGCTAAACACACAATTATCTTGGCAACTTTCTCTAACAGCAGTCTAAGTATCATTGTTTGTATGCTCGGGGCTCCTTATGTGGGGATGTAGCTAAGTGGTGGCGTGCATGCTTTGCATGTTTGAGGACCCAGGTATCAATCCCAAGTATCTTCATGGTGACTACTCATTAACGCAGCAGTCTCTTGGACCAGTGGTGGCCTAGCGGTTAAGGAACTGGCAATGTAATTTGCCGGTTGCCGGTTCGAGTCCTGTTCTGAATTATGGTGGCCAACAATTACATATTAAGGACCACAACTTGATAGCCTGTCACTATGTCAAAGAGAGGTTTCAACTACTTCTAAATTTCTAAACAAAATTAGTAAGAGACTACTGCACTAAAGGGAAGTCACCATGCAGATGTTGGGGATTGAACCCAGGACCTCATACATGCGAAGCATGCGCTCTACCACTGAGCTACATCCCCACTTATAAAGCATTGGTGAGATGTTGTGTCTGACTCACACATCCGCCACCAAGGATTTTGTAGTGTGAGGATTATATAAACAATATATTTAAATGCTACATTCAGTTCAAATGAACCAAGATACAAAAGAAGACACTTGGGCCAAGCTTGGCCCCCTTGACACAATGGAAAATGCATTGGACTTCGAGAGTGTTGTAAGTCCCATCAGAGTCACATTTATTTTTCTCTGTGTGAGTCCTCAGCTACTTTGCTTCTTTACACATTACAGTGCTGATATGTCTATTCCAGTGGCTCCTACAAAATTTTGTGTTTTATTTTGACATTCAAAACAAGTGTTGAGGATGAAAAGGCCTTTTCTGTGGTTTGCTGAACCTAATCAAAGATTTTCTTTAAAAAGGCAAAAAGATCACATGATCCCGACGTGATTTGAACACGCAACCTTCTGATCTGGAGTCAGACGCGCTACCGTTGCGCCACAAGACCCACAAAGAAAACGCTTATTCAACAACTCCAAGTAAACAACAGGGACCCTAGATATGCCAGGGACCTTATGGATGAGAAGCACATGCTCAACCACTAAGCTACATCTCCAGCTGCTACTAATCAGACTGACCTTTAGTCTGACTCACACATATCTGCAACACTGCATTTCATGGTCGCATTGTTTAAAAAACATACAACCATTGTTTCTCTTTCAATTGTACAGAAAGGTTGAATACGGCTCACCAGTCCACCTAGGCTCTGTGGCGCAATGGATAGCGCATTGGACTTCTAGACAGTCAAAGACATTCAAAGGTTGTGGGTTCGAGTCCCACCAGAGTCACTTTAGTTTACTTCCAGTGAGTCCAAAGAAAAACTTACTGGTTTAATGTTTATGCTCAATGCAAGTGTTAACTTTGAAAAAGTCCTTCATCCTAAGGATCTCGTGGTACATGAATTATGATGGCCAGCATTTAATGATCAAGCACTACCCTTCATACACAAACTTTCACCATGTCATAGAGATGTTTCAACTTTTTACAATCCTAGCTGAAAATGGTAAGAGACGGCTACGCTAATGAGTAGTCACCATGGAAACACCATGAATTCAACCTGGGACCTCATAAAGCAAAGCATGCGCTCTACCCCTGAGCTCCATCCCCACACGTATGTCTGTTGTGAGAAGTTGTTTCTGACTCACAAGTCCGCCACTATGGAGTTTGTAGTCAGAGAATTATACAAACAGAATTATTAAAATTCAGTTCAAATGAACCAATGAACCAATCGGGGTCTCCGATTCCAATCATGTCTGTTCTCCGTTGTTGTCCCTGGCTGGTGGAACAACCTGCCCTCCTCCACACGACTAGCCGAGACTATCACCACTTTTAAGAAGAAGGTGAAAACCCTCTTATTCCAAAAATATTACAGACAAATCTAACACTTACACACGCACATGTGTACACATTGAACAAACAAATAAAAATGTATAAATACATTATAATTTTTCTTAGTCTAGCACCCAACAATCTCCGAGCATGCTCTTCACTGACAAGTCTATGCCTTATCAGGGCTCTTAGTTTGTAAACTCGATATTCTATAGAAATCGAACGAGAATTGCTGGTGTCTTCCTATTGTAAGTCGCTTTGGATAAAAGCGTCTGCTAAATAAAGTAAAGTAAGTAAAGTAAAGTAAAAGAAGGTACATAGGCCAATCTCGGCTCCGTGACACACTGGACAATGCATTGGACTTCTAGACTCTTTTTCTTAGCCCAACTCTATCCTCTGAAGACTCTCCAACTACTTTAGAACCATATTCAAAGTGTTAAGTTTGAAACGGTTCATGATCCTGTAAAGCGGTACATGAATTATGATGGCCACCATTGACAGGTTAAGGACTACAACCTGATAGACTTTCACTATGTCGAAGGGATGTTTTAACTACTTCTAAATTTCTAAACAAAATCAGTAAAAGACTACTACACTAAAGAGAAACTACCATGAAGATGCCGGGGATTGAACCCAGGACCTCATACATGCAAAGCATGCACTCTACCACTGAGCTACATCCCCACACATAAGATGGCTGTGAGAAGTTGTTTCTGACTCACACTTCTGCCACCATGAATTTTCTAGTGAGAGGATAATATAAACAATACTGTTAACTACTATGTTTACTTTAAATGAACCAAGGTACAAAAGAAGGTACATAGGCCAAGTTTGGCTCTGTGACGCATTGGACAATGCATTGTTTTTTAGATTATTCATTTTACCTTTTTGCCCTCCAACTACTCTTTAAAAAAGTTCAAAGTGTTAAGTTTGAAATGGATCATGATCCTAGCTTGCAAAACATGAATTATGAGGGCCAACAATTACATATTAAGGACCACAACTTGATAGCCTTTCACTATGTCAGAGAGAGGTTTCAACTACTTCTAAATTTCTAAACAAAATTAGTAAGAGACTACTGCACTAAAGGGAAGTCACCATGCAGATGTTGGGGATTGAACCCAGGACCTCATACATGCGAAGCATGCGCTCTACCACTGAGCTACATCCCCACTTATAAAGCATTGGTGAGATGTTGTGTCTGACTCACACATCCGCCACCAAGGATTTGTAGTGTGAGGATTATATAAACAATATATTTAAATGCTACATTCAGTTCAAATGAACCAAGATACAAAAGAAGACACTTGGGCCAAGCTTGGCCCCCTTGACACAATGGAAAATGCATTGGACTTCGAGAGTGTTGTAAGTCCCATCAGAGTCACATTTATTTTTCTCTGTGAGTCCTCAGCTACATTGCTTCTTTAAATCAAAATTCAAATTCAAATTTTATTTGTCACATACACAGTCATACATGGTATGATGTGCAGTGAAATGCTTTCTGCAACTGCTACAGACCCCAGTATTGCAAATGTTGCAAGTAAACAGTGAACCAATATTGAACCAATATGCAAATATTGCAAACATAACCAAGTATTACACTTTACGTCTTTAACATAAAATATGTGTAACTGGTAGGGTGAAGGTGTGCAAATGAGTTACAGTTTTTACACATTACAGTGCTGATATGTCTATTCCAGTGGCTCCTACAAAATATTTTGTGTTTTATTTTGACATTCAAAACAAGTGTTGAGGATGAAAAGGCCTTTTCTGTGGTTTGCTGAACCTAATCAAAGATTTTCTTTAAAAAGGCAAAAAGATCACATGATCCCGACGTGATTTGAACACGCAACCTTCTGATCTGGAGTCAGACGCGCTACCGTTGCGCCACGAGATCCGCAAAGAAAAGCGCTTATTCAACAACTCCAAGTAAACAACAGGGACCCTAGATATGCCAGGGACCTTATGGATGAGAAGCACATGCTCTACCACCTAGCTATATCTCCAGCTGCTACTAATCAGACTGACCTTTAGTCTGACTCACACATATCTGCAACACTGCATTTCATGGTCGCATTGTTTAAAAAACATACGACCATTGTCTCTCTTTCAATTGTACAGAAAGGTTGAATACGTCTCACCAGTCCACCTAGGCTCTGTGGCGCAATGGATAGCGCATTGGACTTCTAGACAGTCAAAGACATTCAAAGGTTGTGGGTTCGAGTCCCACCAGAGTCACTTTAGTTTACTTCCAGTGAGTCCAACGAAACACTTACTGGTTTAATGTTTATGCTCAATGCAAGTGTTAACTTTGAAAAAGTCCTTCATCCTAAGGATCTCGTGGTACATGAATTATGATGGCCAGCATTTAATGATCAAGCACTACCCTTCAGACACAAACTTTCACCATGTCATAGAGATGTTTCAACTCTTTTACAATCCTAGCTGAAAAATGGTAAGAGACGGCTACGCTAATGAGTAGTCACCATGGAAACACCATGAAATTC